>NC_048298.1:237294441-237328231 GCF_013100865.1 Trachemys scripta elegans
GCGCCCAGCCGGGGGCGCAGGGTCTGGCGGCTGCCCGGCAAACCATGAAGCCGGTAGCACTCGGACTTTGGGCAGCCCCTATGCCTCCGGACCCTGCGCCCCGGGCCGGGCACTTCTCCTTCCCGGCTCCAGCTGCTCTACTCCTCCCCAGACTCAGGCTTCGGCTCTGTTTAAGAGCAAACTGCCTGAGCCAGCGCTACCGGCTTCTGGCAGCCCCCGTGCCTCTGGACCCCAGCCGCCGGCTGGGCACTTCTCCTCCCCGGCTCCAGCTGCTCTGCTCCGGCGGCGCAGGGTCCGGAGGCACGGGGGCTGCCCGAAGCCGGTAGCGCTGGCTCGGGCAGCTTGGCTTTTAAACAGAGCCGAAGTCTGAGTCCGGGGAGGAGCAGAGCAGCCACGGGAGAGGAAGTGCCTGGCCGGTATTTTTCCCGGACATGTTCGGCTTTTTGGCAATTCCCCCCGGACTGGGGTTTGATTGCTGAAAAGCCGGACGTGTCCGGGAAAAACCGGACGTATGGTAACCCTACTTTAATGCTTAGGCATTGATCATGCCAACGGTCATACGTGCTTAACTTTGTGCACATGAGTAGTCCTGTCACTGCATAAGCTTTTGCAGGTTTAGGGCCTTATGGTCCCCCTTATGAACCATTATGCTAGGAGAGCTGTTCATAATGTTCAGTTTGGTAGAAAAGTTTGTGCTAGTGCAAAATTTAAAGCTTTTGTATCTGTAAAAACAATATCACAGTCCTGAAGATCAGATAAGGTTTCTTCATAGAAGGAAAACAGGCAAAAGTGACAAGAGGCACGCTGTCATAGCTAACAAGGAAAAGTGCCAATGCAGCAAGTACATGTTCTAAACTTTGTCAGAAGGTACCCGATCTGTGAGTAAAGTAAATATTTAACATCTATAAAGTTGCTTAAACTAAGGAGTTACCAAGTAAATATTGTCCAACTGAAGAATGGAGACACCAAGAATTGTGTATGCAACACCTTTTGCAAAGCCTCAAAGAAGTTAGATGCTGTGTATGCAAGTACAATTCTGAAATACTCAGGGGCTGAGACACAATAAATGGGAGCAGATGCTGACATCCAGAGGAGACTGGGCAGAAGAGGGACCAAAATGATGTACTGTAATTTTTTGTTTTCTGGAATCTTCTTTTGGGATCTATGTTTAATTATAGTAGTGCTCTACTAGTCTGTACTATGGGCTTCATTTGTTAATCCTGGACATATTTCTCAACATTGCAGCATATATTATTATAAATGGATTTTTAAAAATTGTTTTTCTGAATTCTGAATAATATTGCATGACTTTAACCATTAATACACCGTGTCACGTTCTCACTAAAAATGACATTTAGTCCCACTTTTTGCTATATAATGAATGAGACTTGCTGGCTAGCTCCAAAACTCTATTAAGAGAGTACAGAAATCCATTAAGAATTTATTTCATTCTAGGAGGCAGTGTGAACAAAAGAGGTGTGCAGTGACCAAAAATGCTTTTGCTGTGTATAATAGGAGCAATGTATTCCCGACAGAGCCAAGGGAATGACATATGCTGATAAAATGCAAGAAAAATGGAAAGTTAATGTAAGGAACTATTAATAACTCAGATGAGTATTAAATCTTTTAACAGAATACTGTTGAAGGGTTTTTTTTTTTTTTTTTTTTTTTTTAATACTGTAGCTTTAATGAATCTGTCTCCCAGTCTTGTGCGCAGCCAGGACAATAGGGAGGTCTGTTTAAACAAAAAAAACTACTGGCTTTCAGCCTATTAATTAGAATTAGTGATTTATTTTTAAGTCTACATCTGCAGTGCTTGCTGCATCTGTCAGTATGACTCATGCTTTGGTAGATTTGACTGGGCGGATGGAGTTTAAGTGTCTCGGGGTGAAAAATCTGTGTTAGTACGATAGACCTGTCACTGCACAAATAATGTTGATAGATGCTTGTAGTTCTTATACACAATTCCTTAACCACATAATTGGATAGAAAAAAACTGAAAGGGTTGCTGTTAAGTCTGAGGTGTTTCTCTGTTTAAACTAGTAGGATTCAAGGGAAGCTACTTAAGTCTCTAAACAGATTTTTATGTTAAAAATGATATTTTTATCCATTGTTGAATTTGGCCTAACTGTAGGAAAAATCATTTGTTTTTCTGTTGATCTAGCTAGATCATTCTTCTGTATATCATAATCAGGAGGAAATGGGTATTCAGTATTAACAGATAATAAACATCACAAACCCACCTCAAAAGCTTAGTTACTACCAATTGTCTTATCCAGTTTTGGATTTGAGATTTTTGTTTGGAAAAAGTGGAGGAGTTGGGTGTGAGGTTTTCATTTTAATTAATTCAAAGAGCTGATTTAACGTGCATTGGAGAATACATGGTCTATAACTTCCTCACTGTTACCTTTGCTAATCCTTCTATCTGCCTCTTGTTTTATGCAGTAAAAGCTGTTTTATCCGGCACTTCACCAACCAGAAAGCTGTATAAACCAGCATTTCTGATCTTCATTGAAAGTCCAGTTTATAGTCTGGTTGGCGTGGGGCTGGCAGGGGGTTGGGTTGTGGGAGGGGGTGTGGCATGTGGGCTTAGGGAGGGAGTTTGGGTGTGGAGGAGGGGAGGGGGACTTGGGGCACGGGAAAGGGTGCAGGGTGCCAGATCTGTCGCTCATCTCGGGTGGCTCCCCACAAGCGGCGACCTGTCCGGGCTGTTTCTAGGCGGAAGCGCAGCAGGGCATTTAATATTAATGAAATAAATCAAAGTGGTATAGTGCCTAGAGATGTAGCTTAGTGCATACACACAGATGCAGCCTAACAAAGGCAAGTGTAGTCAACATTCAGGGTATGAAGTAAAAACAACTTGCTACTTTGAGATACCAATACTAACTCTTCTTATTTCCCCAGCCCCTTCTATGGAGAAGACTTTTACTGTGAAATTCCTCGGAGTTTTCGTCACCTGTCATTTTACATTTTTGATAGAGATGTTTTCCGAAGGGATTCCATCATAGGTATGTGTTTATAAAATTCTTATTTTCATTATAGTTGTAATCCTTCAGGATTTCCCATGTTCATCAAACTATATGCAGCTATATGAATTCAGGTCTTAGAATGGGCAATAATGATAGTGATTGATATACCTTTTTTTCTTTCGTGGTGTGTTTTTTCTCTCCTATATATTACATGCTATATAGGAGTCTAGGAAATAAAAATAAATTGATGGGGAATGCAGATTATTACCGTTTAATCAAAATATACTGTAAGTATTACAGCATTATGTTAAAGTTAGCAGCATCATTTATAATCATGTGATTTTATGTAGGACTTTGGGATGTACCTGGCCTTTTGTGGACCCCTCCTGGAGTCTTACTATACTCCACCCCAGGAAGGAGCAGCAGAGATGGGTCCTCCCAGCTTGCCTAGAGAGGCCTTGTGGAAGCAGCCAATCCGAGCCCAGCAGGCTCAGATAAAAGCAACTGCAGGGCTTTAGCTGGTCAGTTCCTGGCTGGGACTAGAGGGGCAAGAAAGGGTGCTCTTCTCTGGCTAAAGGAGCTCAACTGGCTGGATTTACTAGACCTGGGAGTGAGAGGACCTGTCAAGTTTAACCCTAAGGTAATAGGTGAAGGTAAAGGGAGCAGTAGAGAAGAGGCCCAGGGAATGCAGCAGTATGCAAGGTCCCTAGGTTGGAACCTGGAGTTGTGGGTGACTCTCTGGGTTCCCCCACTGGCCACTAGAAAAGTGGCCTAAGTCCCAAGAAGGGGACAATGCTTCTTTAGAAGCCGGAATGAAGGGTGGGGCCTAGCGATGGGGCTGAAGACCCTGGTGAGGGCAGACAGTTTGTTTGACTTTCTCTGCCCTGGAAGGGGTTCATCCATTTTGACTGTGTGATTTGGCTGGAGGACTGAGCCACTGAAGGCCCACCTAGTGAGGTCAGCAACCTACCGGGGGTGCCAGGAGGAGGAAAAAGATTACAGTACCATACCCACCCTCAAAGAGGCACTCAAGGTGAATGCTGCCATTACAGGCCTTTAATCTCAAAAAAATCCCCAAATACTTTAAAAAGTATCTGCATGTAGCATCACTAAAATACTACCACCTTTGGAGTAGGAGGCAATAGCTAATGGGTCACATAGTATAAGAGTGGTAAGGGAAGGAGAAATTTCACCCAGAACATCAGGGCAAACCCTTACTTGTGCAAAGTCCCATGAGATTTTTTCAAGTGTCCATGTACAGTAGACAAGACTCTACTTGTAGGGTCATGTTTGAAAACTTGACGTGTAGTAAACTCAGTAGCACTTAATTTATCTGCTTCAGGGTTTGTCTGTATGGCCTCTTAGTGAAAAGCAAACTGGAGCATTCTGCACCTGATTTAGTCTGACATGCACTAAGTGGCTGCATGGACCCTGCTGCCATTCACTAACAGTTCCGTAGAGTTCTTTGATTTTTTTCCTGTTTCAAACAAGTATAGGTCAAAGTGCCCTATGTTACTTTGCGGCAGCAGGGTCCACATGGCAAGTGAGTGTTTGGGAGGTTAGTAGGGTTGCCAACCCTCCCGGTATCAGGCTATCTCAGAGATTTTAGGCCGCTAAAAGTCTGGCAGTGCAGAGGGGCTAAGGCAGGCTCCCTACCTGCCCTGGCTCTGCGCCACTTCTGGAAGCGGCCAGCACATCCCTGTGGCACCTGCCAGTGGGCAAGGGTCACCGCACTCTGCCCGCACCCCGAACACCGACTCCACAGCTCCCATTGGCTGGGAATTGCAGCCAATGGGAGCTGCAGAGGCAGTGCCTCCAGGCAGGGGCTGTGCATGGAGCCCCCTGCTCCATGCCCCCACCTGCAGGGATATGCCGGCCACTTCTGGGAGCGGCGGGGGGCCAGGGCAGGCAAGGAGCCTGCTTTAGCCTCGCTGTGCCACCGACCAGGAGCTACCTGAGGTAAGTGCTGCCCAGCTGGAGCCCACACCCCTTACGCCCTCCCATGTCCCACCCCCCTGCACCCAAACTCCTTCCCAGAGCTTGCACCCCCTCCTGCACCCAAACTCCTTCCCTCACCCCCTCCTGCAGCCCAATCCCTTGCCCCAGCCCAGAGTCTCCCCCCAGAGCCCGCACGCTTTTCCACACTCCAACCCTGTCCCCCAGAACTCAGCTCTTTCCAACACCCAAACTCTCTCCTAGAGCTTGCACCCCGCACCCTCTCCTACACCCCAATCCCTGTCCCATGCTCAGCACGGAGCCCCCTCCCACACTCCGAAACCCTTGACCCCAGCCCAGAGCTCCTGCAACGGAACCCCCTGCCCAGCCTGGTGAAAGTGAGTGAGGTGTGGGGGAGAGCGAGCGATGGAGGGAGGGGAGAATGGAGTGAGTGGAGCGGGGCAGCAAGTGTGTTTCGGTTTGTGTGATTAGACAGTTGGCAACCCTGGAGGTTAGTGTGCTGTAGGTTTACAGCCTGGCTGGCTGAGTGCTAACTGCCATCTAGACAATCAGTTAGAAGGATAACGAGCTTCCTCAAGCCTTCATGATGATGTTGAGGAGTGGGGGAGGAGATTTAAAACCCTTTCAATCAGTCATATAAATGTCAAAATGTATTTGTTTTAGGACAGGTTTTTTTTTTCCCAAACTTTTTTATTTGTGGACCCCTACAAAATTTCAAATGGAGGTGCGGACCCCTTTGGAAATCTTAGACATAGTCTTTGGACTCCCCGGGGGTCTGCAGACCACAGGTTGAGAACCACTGTAACGACAACCTTTCACAGATCCCTTAGACACTGTGGGCCCCCCGGTTGAAAACTACTGTTCTAGGAGCACAGACATTTTTCATTATCCTTACAACGTTACTTTTTATTTTTAAGTTTTATATGGTTTGTTTTAATAGTCTTGATTCTTTTTTCAACAGTTTGACAAAATCCTACATTATCTTTATTGTAAACAACAATGTTCCAGCTTAGTAAATCTGAAGTTCTCAATGGAGTGAATCTATCTAGCTATCCACACACTTCTTCTCAGTATAGTTATTTCAGCATGCAGTCACTGAATTCTTTTATTTAAAAAAAAAAAAAGACCTCAAAACGGCACAGTTATGATTTGATATTTTACACAGGGTGCATTGATTTAAATCAAAGCAAATTAAATCACTGCGTTTAATCATGATTTAAATCAGCAAGCAGGAAACATGGATTTAAAAAATTGATTTTAACCTTGTTTTGCAGTTGTACTTTCCTAAAGAAAAGGTTGATTCTCAATGATTAGTAACTATTAAAATATGTTCACTAGTATCTAAATATAGCCTTTTCACTAAATTTGGTATTTTTTGCTAGGCAGATACATATCTCTATATATTTATTTAAGCATGTACATAACATACATTTATTCAGATTCTTAATTTTTACATTTTTTTAATATGTTAATAAATGGTAAATGATGCATTTCTTATTTATTCATGAGTTGCGTTGAGCTCTATTTGGATGGAAATGCAATAAAAATACACAAAACAGCTTTTTTATTAATTACATAAAACTAGCTTAAATAGGCTGGGTACACAAGAGAAATAGCTTACGAAAATACATTTTGCATTTAAAACTAACTGAAGTTTTTTAGATAGTTGAATGAGTATGACCTGAACTAATGGTTTCTGGTCCCTCAAGATTTTAGAGCTGGTAGGGATTATCTTTCACAGCTAGTTTATATTCAAGCTTCCCTGCTTTTTCAACTCCCAATCAGTTTCTTAACTTTGAATGAACTAGTCATTGAACAGAATTAGTTGGGTAAACTGAAATGAAGAAAATATTGTCGCTACACCTGCAGAAGAGGCTACTGCTGTCAAAAGCTGGTTTAGCACTTCAACAAACTCTGGTCTAGGTGCTTAGCTAGTGACTTCTACCATTCAGTGGTTTGACTTCTTTGACAACTTTAGCAGAAAACATATACCACTTAAATCGTTTAAATATTTATTTAATAGATTACATTAAGTTTATGCCTTAACATAGTTGTTATAATTTAAAATTACATTTTAAATAGGTTTATTTTTAAAAAGAAATGTGTGTATATTTTAAATTTAAAAAAAAAATCAATTTTATCCACTGATTTTTACATACAAACAAGCCAGGGATCTGAGTTATAGTGACGGGGGCCGCTCTGCTCACGCGTGCCGCAGCTCCTTTATAGCTCAAAGCCGTATTGTATGTACAGCATGTAGCATTTTTTTTACCACGTATTAATAGAAAGTACTAACTATGAAAGAACATACTTGGGTGAAGGATGTGGAAACTATAGCTTCGAAGTCTGTTCTGTGGGTGTGAAATTTTGACTAAACCTGTATTTAGTTTCTTCTTGGGTACTTTATACTATGCTAATTCTTCTAGGGCCTGATCCAGAGTCCGTTGTGTCTTTAAATCAGGGGTGGGCAAACTATGGCCCACGGGCCACATTTGGGCCACCAGCCAATTTAATCCGGCCCTCGAGCTCCCGCTGGGGAGTGGGGTCTGGGGCTTGCCCTGCTCCCACGCTCCAGCTGCCGAGCGGGGTCAGGGACCACTCTGCTCATGTGTGCCGCAGCTCCAGGAAGCAGCGGCATGTCACACCTCCAACTCCTACGTTTAGGGGCGCCGGGGGCTCTGCGCGCTGCCCCCCGTCCGCAGGCACTGCCCCCCGTCCACAGGCACTACCCCCACAGCTCCCATTGCTTGGGAACTGCAGCCAATGGGAGCTGCAGGGGCGGTGCCTGTGGACAGGGCAGCATGCGGAGCTGCCAGACCGCGCCTCCGCGTAGGAACCGGAGTGGGGACATGGTGCTGC
Organism: Trachemys scripta elegans; assembly: GCF_013100865.1. Taxonomy (NCBI): domain Eukaryota; kingdom Metazoa; phylum Chordata; order Testudines; family Emydidae; genus Trachemys; species Trachemys scripta. Next base: position 237,302,226 of record NC_048298.1, read on the forward strand.
TTCTGGGAGCTGCTTGAAGTAAGCGCCACCTGGAGCCTGCACCCCTGACCCCCTTCTGTGCCCCAACCCCCTGCCCCAGCCCTGATCCCTCTCCCACCCTCCAAACCCCTCCTGCACGCCAAACCCCTCATCCCCAACCCAGAGCCTGCACCCCATCCAAAGCCTTCACCCCTCCTGCCCTAGCCCGGCGCCACCACCCACACCCTGAACGCCTCATTTCTGCCCCCCCCCCGAACCCGCCCCCCCCCCCCCATGCCCCAACCCTGATTCCCCTCCCGCCCTCTGAACCCCTTGGTCCCAGCCTGGAGCAGCCTCCTACACCTCAAACCCTCATCCCCAGCCCCACCCCTTACAACTTGACAGCTAACAAAAACTGCAAAGTCCCGGTTTAGATATGGCAAGATGTAGTTATCTCTGTTTAGCTGGTCAGGGTGAACACTATGGTACAATTACTACTTGCCTTGGTTATACCAGGATTTTGCAATTTGTGTTAATTATCACATTGTAAAAACACACTTCTCTCCACTGCCCCCAAGCAAACATACCTGTTCTGAAGACGAGTGCAAGAGCACAGAAACATGATGCATTACATGCTGTGATGGTATAAATGTCCAGGTAGGGATAGGAAGGAAAAATGAAAATTTGTTGGTTAGTGTATTCAAAATAAAAGTTCTAGAACTAACTCAACAGTAGAGAAGAAATTAATTATGTCAGTAACCCATCCTGTGCCTGTGGTCAGATATGGAAGGAGGGCCAGGGAGGCTGAGCGCATCGTGAAGTGGATATTTACAGTTATTTGAGTAGTTGCTTCCCAACCAGAGTCCTTAAAGGCAAAGTTAAGCCATGGGTGCTAATATTATAAAGGGTAGTCCTTTAGCAGGCAACAAAAGGGCCCATCTTTTAAAATGACATTTGAAAGGTATAGATGATGATGATTTAGAGAGCACTTTGCGCTACATATAACTATAGTAAAAGATCCTACTTAAAGAGGTTTTTGGAGGCCAGCTTTCAGGATTACATCCCACTGAAAGAGATCACGGTTAGAATAGCTATTTTCTTTCTTTATAGACGAATTTGTCTTACCTTTTCTTTTCAGAAAAAAGACAGGGCACTATAGAGCTGGTTTGTTATATTCTGCAACCATGAGACCTTTCTTTTCCCAAAGCTGATGTAGAATTACTCATGTACATCCAATAAGTAGTAAACTTATTGAGAAAGAAATAAAGGGTGTCCTCTTCCATCCAGTGAGACCGATGGGTATATATCAGGCCAACAATGAAAATCACATTTTTGTTAGGTAACTTTGGACACTAAAATATAGTTCAATTATTGCTTACAGAGCTTGTGAACTTGACTGTCTATTTCCTGTCTAATAGGAGAGATTTGACATATTTTTGTTTTGGGGTTTTAGAGAGGGCTAAGTGCGTACATCCCAGAATGCTGAGAGGTGGGGTTTTTTAGGTGGTATGCTGTCAGAGTTCCTTTTGAATAAATAATATTTGATGGGGCTTTTATTTACTGTAATATTAATTGTCAAGGTGCTAGAGCTTTGAATAGGTGTCTCTTTTTATTCAAATTTGAAATATTTATATTTCTACCTTGGCCTGTTGTGACAGTGAATTCTCCAGCATCAAAGGTAGAAGTGTAACTTACACATTGTGTAGCAGAGATGAAGTCTTGAGCCAGCAAAAACAAAAAGGAAAAAAGTCAGATATTTTCTTCCTATTTATAAGACATCTGTGAACAAAAACAAACCAGAAGGATAAACACTTATGCAGTAGACAAATTTTAGAGCAACAATGCAGTACATTTTTGGCACTGGCGGATGGAAGGGTCATAATGATAAACACATTTGTGGGTTTGCATGTTTCATTATTATGTCTGCATTTTCCTGACGCTAACTTGCTAAGTCATTCAGGATCTTGTTAGCTAAATTGATGATAAAGCTGTGAACAGCTGTGCCTTGGATGTATCTTGCATGCCAGGTGGAATGCAGCATGTAATAAAGACAGAAATGCAAGGCTTGATTGGTCTGAAACATGAAATGTTTCTATTTTTACATATATGTAATGTGTGTGTAAATGCACACAGTTTATTATGAAAATAAACTGGTTATGTCAAACTGTCCTTGGACATTGTGTATCCTTGCTTTGACTTGAGGGATGTTACCCTGGTATAACCTATTGGTTTTTAAAGCATGTTGAAATACTTTGAGTAGGAAACAGGTTTCAGAGTGGTAGCCGTGTTAGTCTGTATCAGCAAAAACAACGAGGAGTCCTTGTGGCACCTTAGAGACTAACAAATTTATTTGGGCATAAGCTTTCATGGGCTAGAATCCACTTCATCGGATGCATGAAGTGAAAAATACAGGAGCAAGTATAAATACATGAAAGGATGGGGGTTGCTTTACCAAGTGTGAGGTCAGTAGGAAAGATACGACTGCAACTTAAACTGATTCTGTTCTCATTAAGGTTTATTTTTTGTGTAAGAGAAACCAGAATAGCTTTTCTTCCCTTTAAAATAAAATAAGCTCTTTTCTCTCCCATTTCCATCATACATACACTCCTCAAAGAATTTGGATGAGAGTGGTAAAGCAAAGAAGAAAGTCAGGATGATTGTAATATATGGAACAGTTGTCATCCAACTCTTCAAATAGGAAAAGGATTTGGGGGATTACACTTGGAAAAATCATTGAGACCAGTGCACGTCAGCAGTAATAAGTGAACCAGACAGGGCCGGCTCCAGGCACCAGCTGAGCAAGCAGGTACTTGGGGTGGCCAAGGGGAAGGGGTGGCACGTCGGGCTCTTCGGCAATTCGGCGGAGGGTCCCTGTCCCTCTCGGAGGGAAGGACCTGCCACCGAATTGCCACCGAAAAAGAAAGTGGCGCGGTGGAGTTGCCGCCGATCGCGATTTTTTGTTTGTTTGTGTTTTTTCCACCGCTTGGGGCGGCAAAAACCCAGGAGCCGGCCCTGGAACCAGATATGTCTGGGCACAGTGGCAGAAAGAGAGCAGTATCACTGTCTTAATACTCTGTGTAAGGAAATTGTAAATACACATTCTCCTTTGAGTGCCCTCTGCATATTCCCACTCATGGGATGCTCCAACTGGTGCAGCCTGAAAGGTAGAATTCTAGCTAGCAGTAGTTGTTGAAGCACTCATGCGCCTCCCTCTCCCCTCCCTGCAATGAAAGTGAAGAGATCCAGGGTGAGGATATAAAAGGGGCATGATGCTGCAGCTGCCTCAGTTCCTTCTAACGGGAACCAGGTGAACAGTTTGTGTGAAGCTCAGGAATCCTTCTGGATGCATGATTAGATTTAGATCTTAGTTGGTAAGTATTTAAATGTTGTTAGTTAATATTTTAGTGATTGGTAATATAGTTAGTTACTTGGATGGAACCAAAGAAGAAATCCTTTTTCAAAAGATGTTTCTTGTCCGGTGCATTCCCTGTGTTGGATATGCATGCTAGATGCCAGGCACGTTTAAGTGAAGGACACTTGCCCTCCAAGTGTTCAGTATGCTCTATGTTTACAACGAGAGCAAAGACAGCCAGACAGAATAGGCTTCAAGCAATCCTGTTACAAGAACCACTGTCAACAAAACCATCTGGAATCAGGAAAGGACATGGTTCCAGAAGAGCCCACAAGCCTGCACCAGCGCTGGATGAGACTGCCACTCAATCATTAATGCTGAAAAACCCAGAGTTAAAGATCAGAAAAAGAAACCCTTTGAAGGTGTCAGCCTTCTATGTTTAGAGCCATTCCTTTTAATAAAGACTTGACTGGCAAGACAAGTCTGAGTTTTCAGTCCTCAGTGGTGTTGGCTTCTTTTAGAAGAGCCAATCCTCAGGAGAAAAGCTCTTCTTAACAAAATATGTTTAAAAAGCTGAAAAATGATATCTATCTTCACGGAAAGGTGAGGAAACATTCTTCCTTAGACCTGATACACTCCGATCCTGATGAGCCGATTCCAAAATTTAGGCTTGAGAAACTGATGAAATGAGGGAGTATTGAGGCACCAGAAGCTGGTAATAATGCGGCACCGCAGCAGATAGTCGCACAGGTTCACAGATTGGATCTATCCTCTGTTGGGCCATAGATCAAGAGAGCTATATTGATGGAACAAGAAGAGGTTTTACTACAACAGACTCATATGTTTTTCTCTTGCAAGGAGAGATCATGTAGAGGAGTTCAGAATTTCTCCTCTCCTGCCACCACCTAAAACGTCTTTGAAGTCTCCAGAGAGGAATTTTTCTCCAATTTCCTTTGTTCAGCAAAGGGTATTACTGTCTCCAGTTCTGTCTGAACCAAGAATTACCTCCGATTGGAGGAAGAATATAGATCGCAGAACAGTTCTGCAGAAGGTATATTATGAACAAAGATACCCATATGCTTCAGATCTGTTCAGGCAAAGATTTATATATATATATATATATATATATATATATATATATATATATATATATAATTTTTTATTTTTTTTAAAAATAGGATCTGAATACAGGTTTCTGGCCTGACTGGCAAACAACACCTTGGGTTTGATGGCTACACTGGCTTTCTCTGGCACCTTACCTTCTTATTCCCTATGTATGGGAATAGGTTTTCTTTGATTCAGTTCAGACAGGATTACAATTACCGGATTCAAAAGAACCTAGAAGTCCTTCTAAATCTCCTACAGCAGGGTGGGAATTTTTATCAGAAGAGGAGGAATTAATGGAGTTCAGGGAATCAGATCCAGACTCTGGAGGAATGACATCCCCAGAATGTAGGGGACAAGATAGCCTTGTCACCTTAAGATGATGTGGTGCCATTCCATGAGTTAGTGGAGTCTATGGCGAATACAATGGATATTCCCTCATTTACAATTGAGGAATCACCCCATCCCATTTTTGATATACTGGGAGCAGCTACTAGACCAGTGGTCCCCAAAATTTTCAGGGTTGCATACCCCCTTACCTCTGTCTGTGCGCGTCCCGTTCTCCTCCCCTCCCCCCAGAGTCGGAGGTGGGGGAGACGCAGACGGAGTAAGGGGGCTGAGGCTGGGGGTGAGGCTGGGCACAGTGCTACGGGTGGGGGCCGAGGCTGGGGGCAGGTCTAGAGCAGAGTTGGGTGTGGAGTGGGGCTGGGTGGTGCTCCCTCTCCACTCTCTGTGGGGGCTGGCCTAAGCCCCACCAGGCCCCCCTCAAATGTTCCTCTGCACCCATAAAGGGGGTGCACCCCAGTTAGGGGACATCTGTACTAGACCAAAGTTACACTTCCCTTATTGGAAGGGCTCTGCCCACCAGCAGAGACAATCTGGAACAATCCTTCATCTTCTCAGCCTGTATCAAAGAAGGCTGATAGGTTGTCCCACTTACCTTAGGACAGTTTGGCCATGTTCCATACCCACCTGGCTCCCAATTCATTGGTTGTAGAAGTGGCTTTGCAAAGATCTAACAGTGCTCCACTACAATCCACTGCATCTGGTGAAAGGAAAAAACTAGATGTCATTGGCAGGAAAAGTTGTTCTTCTACCACTTTAGTCATGCATATTTCAAATTGAGTCTGTCATGGCAAGGTACCAGTACCCTCTGTGGGGGGAGGGGGGGAAATGTTATTTGTCAATACTTTACATGAAGATCTTAAGAGATTAGCAAATGCTCTACTCAAGGAAGGCTAGAACATTGCTAAATGCAAATGGAGAGCACCATTTGACTCTTCAGATGCTTTGGCTAGAGCAGTAGCTTCAGCCACCATTTTAAGAAGGCATGCATGGCTCAAATCAGTAGGCCTGCCTCATGAGATGAAAATTAGGATTGAAGACCTCCCTTTTGAAAGGGTCTATTTAGTGTACAAATAGACAAAACACTAGAAAAGATGAAAAATGTGATATCTACAACTAGATCTATGGGCTTCTTTACAATGAATAAGAGATCATCTCTAGCTTCAAATTTTAGATATCAAAGACAATATATGTCTTCTAGGTCGATTCCTCACTGATAACGGAGGAGGAATTATTATCCTCAGCCTCAGTATCATGCCTTTCAACATCAACAGCACAGGAAGAAGTCTTAAGTCTCATAATAAGGGGAAAAAGCAACAGAGGGTCCTGTGGCACCTTTGAGACTAACAGAAGTACTGGGAGCATAAGCTTTCGTGGGTAAGAACCTCACTTCTTCAGGTGGCATCTGAAGANGAATTTTACCACAAATGGGAATTAATAACATCAGATAGATGGATCCTGGAAGTTATTGCATGCAGGTACGCTATTCAGTTCAAGATGTTCCTCTGATGGGATCCCTGGGGGTGCAGCCTGGGACTGTGAGACCACTGTGCCCCCTTATCTCTCCAGCCTAGGCTGTCTCTCACAATGCTTTGCTAGTGACAAGCAGCAAACCCCTCCAGGTGCTGTTATCATTCAGCACAACAGCATGTAGAGCCCCACATCCAGCTAGATTGCACAAATGCTCCCAGAGCCACTCATGAATCACACAAAGAAAGGCACCAGCCGAATCCCCCCAGCTCCCAGCCTTGAACCTCAGGAATATAGTGTCTTGCACTGCTCAAGACCCTTTCTTGAGCAATGCAAGTTTATTAATTGGTTCACCACTTCATCAGTGGAAAGTGGATATACACCAGCCTTTGTAAACCTGAGCAGATTTGCCAAACACTTCAGGAAAATTTACTGGTAAAGATAAACAGTAAAAGAAGTTTACTGATTACAAAAGATAAATTATAAGTGATAGGCAAAAAGTCAGAGTGGTTACCAAAAGAAAATATAAGCATATAGTCTAAACCTTAACCCTTATCACACTAGACAGTATTTAGATCAAGCAGTGTTCTCACCCCACTGGATCTTACAGTCCTTAATATACAGGTTTGTCTCATAAACCTGGTCCAGTCTCCTCTGTTGGAGTCTTCAGTCTTCTGAATGTTCTTGTTGCTTGCAGCATAGGTGGGGGCAGGAGGAGAAAAGGCAAAGCATGGGGCCACTTTGTTCTATTTTATACTCTTAGTTCATGTGCTTGGAGAACACAAGTTCAGGCATGTCTGGTGGGCATTGCTGAGTCACCAGGGAAGGTTGAGCAATTCCCCTGGTGTGGCCTTGTACAAGTGAGTCGTTGAATTGTAACTCCTTTGCAGGACAATGGCTGTTGATGGTTGTTTGACACCCACCTGGGCATTGGTGATCTCCCGGTTCCTCGTTTCAGGGGATCTAATATCTGGGTGACTCCCCAACTCTCAGCATATTTTAGTGACAACCATACAACAAATTCTCATAACTTCATATGCATTAATGATATACAATTTAGATAGAACAGTGGGATTTCAACGGATCATAATCTTTCCCATGATACCTCACATGGCATGCTTTTATATGAAATAGCACAATTATATATAGTGTGACAAAGTTCCTCTATCTTGGTGGGTCCTGCGCTTATTGGCAGATTTTCTTGCCTCAGAGATTCACCATGTGGGTTGGGAAACAGCCCAGAGACCTTCCCCTCTGGAAGAACCCACAGTCCAGGTCAATTGGGAGGTTTGGGGGGAACCCAGGTCCGCCCTCTACTCCGGGTTCCAGCCCAGGGCCCTGTGGACTGCAGCTGTCTATAGTGCCTCCTGTAACAGCTGCATGACAGCTACAACTCCCTGGGCTACTTCCTCATGGCCTCCTCCAAACACCTTCCTTATTCTCACCACAGGACCTTCCTCCTGGTGTCTGATAACGCTTGTACTCCTCAGTCCTCCAGCAGCACCCCGCCTCTCACTCTCAGCTCCTTGCGCCTCTTGCTCCCAGCTCCTCACACTCACACCACAAACTGAAGTGAGCTCCTTTTTAAAGCCCAGGTGCCCTGATTAGTCTGCCTTAATTGATTCTAGCAGTTTCTTCTTAATTGGCTCCATGTGTCCTAATTAGCCTGCCTGCCTTAACTGGTTCTAGCAGGTTCCTGATTACTCTAGTGCAGCCCCTGCTCTGGTCACTCAGGGAACAGAAAACTACTCATCCAGTGACCAGTATATTTGCCCTCTACCAGACTCCTGTACCCCACTGGTCTGGGTCTGTCACATATCCCTCCCCCCTGTTCAACGCCAAGGGGTTGGGCAGCTTGGGATGCCAGACAGTGCACACGTGACAAGCCATCGGCGTTGCCATGACGGCTCCCTGCTCTGTGTTGCACACGGAACTGGAAAGGTTGGAGGGATAAGAACCATCTGGTCACCTTTTTGTTCTTCTCCTTGTTCCGCTGCATCCATTGAAGAGGGGCATGGTCGGTCACGAGGACAAATCTGTGCCCAAGCAGGTAGTAGCGCAATGTTTCCATGGCCCATTTTACAGCGAGGCATTCTCTCTCCACCACTGCATATTTTTGTTCCCTTGGAAGGAGTTTCCAACTGAGGTATAGAATTGGGTGTTCCTCCTCCCCGACCATCTGTGATAGAACAGCCCCCAACCCTACTTCCGATGCATCCATCTGCAGGATAAACTCCTTGGTGAAATCAGGGGCTATCAGAACGGGGTTATTGCAGAGGGCAGTCCGTAGGTCTGTGAATGCTTCCTCTGCTGCGTCAGACCATCTCACCAGATCAGGTCCACGGGCTTTCACTAGGTCTGTCAGGGGGCTTGCCCTTGTGGCAAAGTGGGGGATAAATCATCAGTAATACCCCACCAAACCTAGGAACGCCCGGACTTGTTTCTTGCGACTTGGTCGGGGCCAATTTTGGATGGCCTCTAACTTGATCACTTGGGGTTTTACCAGACCTTTTCCCACAACGTAGCCAAGATATTTGGCCTCTGTAAACCCAACAGCGCACTTGGCGGGGTTTGCTGTAAGGCCAGCTCATCTGAAGGTATTGAGGACTGCTTCCACCTTCTCCAGGTGGGTTTCCCAGTCTGGGGTATGAATGACCACATCGTCCAAGTAGGCAGCAGCATAACTGTTAGGCGGGCGTAATAGTTTGTCCATGAGGCACTGGAAGGTAGCTGGGGCCCCATGTAGTCCAAAAGGAAGGACAGTATATTGAAAAAGACCCTCTGGTGTAGAGAACGCAGTCTTTTCCTTTGCGTCTTCCGCAAGGGGAATCTGCCAGTACCCCTTTGTCAAGTCTAGGGTAGTCAAGTACCGGGCATTACCCAGACGGTCCACTAGCTCATCTATGCGAGGTATGGGGTACGCGTCGAACTGGGATACTTCGTTTAGTCACCGGAAGTCGTTGCAAAATCTTGCGGTGCCATCAGGTTTGGGCACCAGCATGATTGGGCTGGACCACTGACTGTGGGATTTTTCGATGATCCCCAACTCCAACATTTTTTTTACTTCTGCTTTTATTTCCTCCCTTTTTGTCGCTGGCACCCGCTAGGGCCTCATTGTTACTCTGGCCCAGGGTTCGTGACGATGTGGTGATATGTCTTGGTTGTTTGACCCGGTTTTGTCGAGAACACATCTTGGTTCCGGAAGATCATCTCAGACACCTCATTCTTCTGGTCTGGTGTTAAATTGGGAGACACTCTCACCTGTTTGGAAGGCTTGTTTTCCTGGGTTAAGTCTTTTTGGACCGTTGTGCATGCCTCAACCACCTCATAGGGCCCCTGCCATTGGGCCAGAAGCTTGCTTTCTGCCGTGGGTACCAACACCATAACCCGATCCCCTGGTTGGAACTGTCGCACTTTTGCCTGGCGATTGTAATGGGTTCGCTGGGCCTCCTGTGCCTTCTCCAAATGTTCCCATACAATAGGGGTAACCCGGGCTATCCGGTCTTGCATCTGCATTACGTGCTTTATTATATTTCTCCCCTCATTGGGTTCCTCTTCCCAGATTTCTTTGGCGATATCTAGTATGCCACCGGGGTGACGCCCGTATAATAAATCGAAGGGGGAAAACCCAGTTGAGGCCTGTGGTACCTCCTGGATAGCGAACATAAGGTAGGGTACTAGGGTGTCCCAATCCTTCCCGGCCCGACTTACCACGTTCCTTATCATAGCCTTGAGGGTTCGGTTAAACCTTTCTACCGACCCATCAGTCTGCGGATTGTAGACCGAAGTTCTCAGGGTATATGGAGCAGCATACAGAGGTCCTTTATTAGCTTTGACATAAATGGGGTTCCTTGATCGGTTAATATCTCCTTCGGTAGCCCCATTCGGGCAAAGATCCCCACCAGCTCTTTGGCTATAGTTTTAGAGGCCGTGTTCCGCAGGGGGACGGCTTCTGGGTAGCGAGTAGCATAGTCCAAAACAACAAGTATATATTGGTGGCCCTGAGCCATCTTCTCCAGGGATCCCACTAGGCCCATGGCTATTTGCTCGAAGGGGACCTCTATGATGGGAAGGGGTACTAAAGGTGCCCTCAAGTGGGGACGGGGACTGTGCAGCTGACACTCCGGGCTGGACTTCTTCGTGTACTCCAGGCCAGAAGAATCATCGTAAGATTCGTGCCAGGGTCTTCTCTACCCCCAAATACCCCCGAAAAAGATGACTATGAGCAAGACTTAATACAGCGTTCTCGTGTTTTTGAGGTACTAGGATCTGCTGTACCTTCTGCCCCTGTACTGATGCAACCCGGTATAAGAGATCCTTCTTCATTATGAAGTAGGGTCTTGGTCCCTGGGTTTTCCCTTCCACGGGGACCCCATCTATTTCAGTCACCTCCTTCCTAATGTTGTCATACCTTGGGTCTTCTGCCTGGTCCCGTCCAAAATTTCCTCTCCCAGGGCTAATCTGCCCAAGATCTAGGGGCCCAGTCTCTGTTGTCTCTACTGGTTCAGAAGCATTAGGGTGTGGGTCAGACTCAGGTGCTTCTCCCTCCTGCGTGGCCTCCTTTTCAGCTGCGCGGGTCTGCCTACCTACAAGAGCGACCCTCTGGCTTTGGGTCAGTATTCGGGTTCCCAAGGCCTTAGCTGCCCTTCTTTCCATTTTTGTCTTTCTACCCTGTCTGGGAATGGAGAACAAATCTGGGGATATTTCAGAGAAGATTGGGGATTGACAGTCTGCTGTGGATGCCTCCTCAATTTTAAGGTCCCCATCTTTCTCCAATCCCCCTACTGGGAGTAAGTTCCCAGGGTTTGGAAAGTCCCTCCCTATGAGCACTGGGTATGGGAGTTTAGGGACTACACCTGCTGCTACATCAGTAGTGTTCCCTTGGATCTCGATTTTTACTGGGATGGTGGGGTAGTAACTAACTGTCCCATGGACACATGTTATCCCCGTACGTTTAGCCTGCAGCAGCTGACTACGCTTCACGAGCTTCCCCGAGATAAGCGTGATAGCACTCCCTGAATCAACCAGTGCCGTGGTCCCTACCCCATTTAGTTTCACTGGTCTGGTATACATATGTGGGGTTAGTGAGACCCCCACAAGGTGGATTGGGAGCATGGATCTGCCCAGTTCCCCAGGTTACACTGCATAGGCTCCTCAGCATTGGGACACTGTGCAGCTATGTGTCCCCACTCCCCGCAGGCATAACATCTGTATGGAGCCCTAGGCGTTCCCCGGTTTCTTGGTTTGGGCAGTCTAACATCACGATCCTCTTCTCCCTCAGTGCTCTGACTCTTTGTGGCCTCTGATGGGCCTTCAGCCTCTCTCTTTTTCCACCTGGGCCCTCCTGGTGGCCCAGTCACTCAAACTTTAGGGCTTGGTGCTGCTAGTTTAACCCGGGGTGCCTCTTCCTTAACTGGTCGGGTCAGCTCCCTTGCTGTCCTTCGCCTCTCTACCAGGGCGACAACCTCGTCATAGGTGGAGGGTTCGTTCTGGCCTACCCAGGCCTGAAGGTCTGGTGGTAGTCCCCTCATGTATTGGTCGATTACCAGAACCTCTAGTATCTCTTCTGGACTCCGGGAGTCTGTTTGCAACCACTTTTGTGCGAGATGGATGAGGTCATACAATTGGGACCGCGGGGCTTTGTCTTCCTGGTACCTCCAACCGTGATACTGCTGGGCCCGCACTGCTGTTGTTACCCCAGATCTGGCCAGGATCTCTGCTTTCAGCTGGGGGTAGTCTGCCGCAGCCTCTTCAGGCAGATCATGGTAGGCCTTCTGGGCCTCCCCACACAGGAATGGGGCAAGGATGCCAGACCACTGATCTCGAGGCCAGGCCTCCCGTAGGGCTGTCCTCTCAAAGGCCAGAAGGTATGCCTCTACATCATCCTCCCGTGTAATTTTCTGCAGCCAATGGCTGGCCCGTATGAGCTGCGTCCCATCATGGCCGTGATTCAGCTCTGTAAGGGACTTTACCTGGTTTACCAGTTCCCACAACATAGCTCGGTCTTGAGCAGCCTGGTCCATCAGCAGGCGATTAGTCTCTTGCTGCAGCCGCACTGCCTCCTGTTGGGCAGCTGCCTGGACACTGGTAGCCTCTTGCTGGGCCACTGTAGCATGTATCAGTGCCCGCACTACGTCATCCATTGTGGTGGGAAAATAAAATAAACCCTCTCCCTCTTTTTGTTTTTGTGTTATTTTTTTTAAATCACCCTCCTTCTTCCGCCGCGCTGTGCATCCCAAGATCCCACTTCTGACACCAGTGTGACAAAGTTCTTCCTCTATCTTGGGGGGTCCTGCGCTTATTGGCGGATTTTCTTGCCTCAGAGATTCACCATGTGGGTTGGGGAACAGCCCAGAGACTCCTGTACCCCACTGGTCTGGATCTGTCACAATAGATGAGGAATATGGGGGCTACAAGGTGCTCCCCCGAGGTATAAAGTGTGTCAGTTCCCTACCCCTCCAACAACTGACCTCTGTCATCCCTGGTCAAGGATCATGCTCCCCTTGATTTGGTAAGAGCAGAGGCCTAATCTCTAGTGGATTTACATGCAGTAGAAGTGGTATTACCAGATCAGAGAGGAAGAGGTTGTTGACTCGTGTTATTTTTCTAATTTCAAAAAAGGATGGGGGCCTTTGCCCTCTTTTGGATTTAAGAAAATTAAACACCTATATAAAGAAACTTTGTTTCAGCATGTTCTCTCTCCCTTCTATAATCCTTTCTGTTTCCTTTCAGGATTGGTTTGCAGCTATGGATTTAAAAGACACATATTTCCATACATCAATAAGACCTTGTAATCAGAAATATCTGAGTTTTATAGTGGGGGAGGACCATTTTCAGAACAAGGTCCTCCTTTTTGGGTTGTCTACAGCACCCAGGGTATTTACAAAATGCCTGTATGTAGTAGAAGCGTTCCTAAGAAGGCAGGGGATGTTTGTATATCTGTACCTGGATGATTGGTTAATAAAAGTGTCATCCAAGGAAGACACCCTACTGCATGTATAACATGTTTTCCTCTTTGCCAGTCTGGGATTATAAATAAATTGAGAGAAATCCATTTTAATCCCATCCCGAAGGATACGCTTTATTGGGGGGAATACTAGATTCAAGTATGCCAAAAGCTTTCCTTCCAGAGGAGAAATTTATAGAAGTAAAAATGTCTATAAATCGCCTTTTTCAATGCCCACAACAGCCAATACTTTTTTTTTTCTACGGTTGCTGGATCTATTGGTGTCAGCCATGCCAATGACGCCATCTGCTCATCCTCAGATGAGGGAACTTCAGTACTGATTACCAGTAAATTACAGACTGGGGACATGTATTGCAAACTAGTAATTCCACCCCAGGTTTTAGCACCACTAACATGGTGAGCAAATGTTCAAAATGTAATGAAGGATATGCCTTTCAGTTCCCTTCCTCCACAGGTAATACTTACCTCTGATGCATCCACACTGGGATAGGGGACACATTTGAACAACAGGCTGTTAATCAGAGCCTCATTGGTCAATAACTGAAAAGGATCTACACATCAGTGGCTTAGAGCTGAGAGCAACATGATTGATTTAAAGTCATTTCTACCTCAGGTCAAACACGAGGTAGTTCAGGCGGTAACAGACAATATGATGGCATTATATTATCTGAACAAGTAAGGGGGTGGGGGACACTTATTCCCTACTGTTATGCATGGAGTCAAAGAAACTTTGGAACTGGTATATAGATTGTCATCATCCAATAGCAATCCATGAAGCAGGGAAGTAAAACCCGCTTGCAGATTATCTGAGCAGGTCAACATGTCAGATGCACGAGCAGTCTTCGAAGGACTGAATAATAAAACATCCTTTCAGTTTGGGGGGGAGGGGGAGACTCCCATAATAGACCTCTTTGCATCCAGCAGCAACAGGAAGTATCAGAAATTTTGCTCAAGCACAGGTGGAGACAGGGAATCAATACTGGATGTCTTTCTAATACATTGGGGTCAGGGCTTAATGTATGCTTCCCCCTTATTTTCCCTCATGCAGAAAGTGATAAACAAGGTCAGACGGGCAAGGATTAAGTAATTTTAATAATGCCAACGTGGCCCAGGTGACAATGGTCTCTAGACTTAATTCACCAGTGAAGAGAGCTAATGGACCCTCTGGCACTGGAGTTGTCACAATACCACAGAATGGTTTATCACCCTGATCTTCAGTCTCTTCATCTTAAAGAGTGGGGAATAGGACTCTGGGAGTGTCAGAAAACAGTTGTTTGTTACAGATGCAAAATGTATTGTTGCATTCCAGGAAATAGTCCACACAGAAGTGTTAGTCATAAATGGAAAAGATTTTTATTGTGGATTTCCATTTATGATATATATCCATATACAGCACCCATTAGTTATGTTTTACAATATTTATTATACCTTAAAAAAAAAAAACAGGTCTTTCACTATCTTCAGTAAAGGTTAATCTCTCAACCATATTAGCATATCACGTACCTGTGGGGAGGAAATAAATTTTTACTAACGATGTAGTTAAAAGGTTCTTAAAGGGTCTAAATAATTTATACTCGCCAATAAGATGCTCTATGCCATCTTGGGATTTAAACTTAGTGCTTTCACGTTTGATGAGACCTCTCTTTGAGCATTTAGGAAACTATAATTTATTTTATTTGTCTGTTAAGACAGTGTTTTTAATACCCTTCACCTCTGCAATGCTTATAAGCGAACTACATGCATTAATCACTGATCTGCCATTTACTGTTTTTCATACGTGCCCAAAGTTTTTTACCAAAAGTGGTGTCCGATTTTCATATAAAGCAGTGTATAATTTTACTATTTTTCCCCAAACCCTAATCATATGATGGAGAGGCTATATTACATACTCTAGATGTTAGAAGGGCTCTAGCCTTTTATTTAGATAGGGCTAAACAATTTAGACAGCACCAAAATTTATTGCTTATGAAAGAAAGAATGAGGGGAAACTATTTCTGTATAAATGCTTTCAAGATAAGTTATATTATGTGTTCAAGTATCTTATGAATTGAAAGGGTTGTCCCTTCCTCAGGGAGTTAGAACACTGTCTACTAGATCAAAAGCAGCCTCTATGGCTTTTTCTAGACACTATTCCTCTAATAGAAATATGTAGAGCTGTTCTGTTCACACTTCCACTAAACTCCTTAGATTTAGAATCTAGTTTTGATGCAAGATTTGGCAAAGCAGTCCTGCAGTCCCTATTTAATTAGGACTTTGTAGTCTCACCCTCCTGGGTCAGACTACTGCTTTACTAACCTATCCCATGAGTGGGAATATACAGAGAATGCTTGAAAGAGAACTGAAGGTTACTTACCTGTAACTGAGGGTCTTAAAGACAGACTGCAAATTCACACTTCCCGCCAGCCTGCCTCTCCCTGCTACCTCAGACTCCTACTTACTAAAAGGGCTTAGGGGGAAGGAACTGAAAATCCTCACTCTGGGATGTTCAGTGTTCACTGAAGGGATGGGTGAGGGAGGCGTCTGAGCGCTCCAATTGCTAGAATTCTACAATTTAGGCTGTACCAATCAGAGCATCCCATGAGTGTGAATATGCAGAGTCCATCTCAAAGAACCTCAGTTACAGATAAGTAACCTTCATTTAATTTACAGTTAGTTTTGAGTGTGTTGGATATTCCCTTTCACTTTGGTGGAAATATTAAATGAGAGAAAATAACGAATGCAAAAAAGGCAGATAATGGCAGTACTTTGTAGCAGAAAGCTTCTCCCTTAACCTAGCCAAATCCTGAAAAGAATGACTGAAGAAAAACATCTCCACTTTAGGCCCCCAGCTGGTATTCTCATGGGCGTGTAAGCAGCTCAGGATGCAGACCTGTGACCTTGAGTGTACAGATCAGTTAAAAACAGGAAACATGCCACCTCATCAGATCATTTAGCACAACACTAAGAGAATAGTTAATCCTGTATACCCTTCATGTGACCGATACACAATTATTTATCCTCTGTTTCAATCAAAAGTGTAGGGGAAATGATGACAAGATTCTATTTATTCTGGAAACTTATACCCCAACTCTAACCTGAGGACTCATTATTTGAAGCAAGTTTTTTTGTTTTGTTTTTTTGCTAAGTGTTTGCACATACACATGCTGGAACCTGGATATAACAAAATCTTGTGTATAATGAAGTGCTTTTTGAGGTGGGGAGAATGACTTCACGGTTGGCCTACATGAGAAAGGAGCTCTTACTCCCAAATAGAACCTCTCTGTGCTGTCTGATTGACTGGTGGGTTATGCTGGTGTGGTAGTGGGCAAGGAGGTGGTGCATAGATGTTGTGTTCAGGTAAGCTGTTACCTGGAGGGGCAAGGAACTCATGCAAATAAACCTAATGTGGTTCTGTGAAAATCCTTCCTCTCTGCTGGAGGTGGAGTTTTTCTCTCCATCTGTGTTGACATGTTTGCTGAACAGCTGTGCCTTTCTCAGATGAATACTTTCAAAGCTGAGGGGATGCAAATCTTTAGAATTGTTACGGTTTAGTATTGAGGAAACCCATGAAGTCCTCATTCTGATATTTGAATTCCACGAGCTGTTTGCTCTTGACTTGAAGGAAGACAAAAAAAGAATTCTATGCTAAACCAAACATCATATTAGATAAGCAGTGGGAAGTTTTATCTAGAGCAATAAATCCCTACTAGGAGAAATCAAGATTATAGGAGGAGAGAACTAATTCTGCCTTTATCATGCACTGGACAGAAGTAGCTTATGGGAAGTAGAAAGATGTAACTGTCATCCACTAGACACATAAGGGAGTAATAAAATAGTGAACACATAAATATAGCCACCATACAAATAAAGGAAACAGATAACTGAGTTACATGAAAACAGTCTTTAAGAAATCCTCTCATAAATTAGAATTAGCCTGAGATATAAATTGCCGTACAGTCTGTTCAATTACATTTACACTTAGAAATTTATACTTATGAGAAGGAAAATGGGTATAGTTTGTTTGGATTATATACAGAATATATTAATACACAAAAATTATTGTGAAACAGTGTTTACATAACTGACACACAACCGCAAGATCAAGGAAATGAAAAGTTATGCTACCTAACAATACCTACGCTCTACTTCTCCACTCTCAGGCCCACAACTTACCCATTCCACAGCCTTAACGCTGTCCCTTCAACTTCTCATTTTTCGCACGCCCTTTTACCAAAGTACCCAACACTAATAGTTGTTCATGTTTGGGACAGCAGTTTCTTGTATTTGGCAAAGGAAGTGCTGAAAGTCTGGACTCCTAGTGAGGGAAAAGTTAAGATTGTGGTGCGTGGTCTGAGGTGTGTTGAATTAATTTAAATGGAATAAATGGGCCCAAAGGAGTCAAAGTTATTAACATTAACAACCTTTCCAGTTTTAAACAAGGCGCAGGGTTCCACATACAGACACCTCAGCTTGCTTAGGAGGTAGCAAACACCACTACAAATCCTTTTAAGCTTTTAGTAAAGATACAGAAAAAAGAAGGAAAACAAAGCATTTGAACTGTAAAGTATGAAGTAAAACTTTCATGTTAACAATATCCCTTTAGCTGTAGAGAATATTTAGAAGGAAAGAAACCCTGCTTGACTGGCTCTTAGATGGTATTAAAGACGGTAATAAATGTACTTTTGGGGGTGGGGAAGAGATAAAGTTAGTTAGAATGGGCTGGAGCTGTTGCTGAAGTCTGTTCCTGTTTCCTAAAAGACAAAACAAGACAAATACACACAAGAGGGGAGAGAAAAGAATAACAAAGACAGAAAATGTAGCTTCTGTGTTTGTTGCTAACTGTCCCTTGCAACCTCACTTCTGGAAAAACATAGGCACAGTGCCTGAATTGCATTTGTGTCCCCAACAAAGCAGCAGTTTACTGATCAAAACAGTTGTACCTCCATATTAATCCACTAGATGCTGGATGAATGAATCCATGGTCCAAAAATATTTATACTGTAGTTGCATACTATAGCCCTGATCCTGCAATTGGACCTGTGCAGGCTGGCCCTTCTGGAGCTCAAAAGAAGTCGTCCGAACTCTGCACAGATCCAGTTGGAGAATTAGGGCCTGTATAATGTGTCGGCATTTGTGCTGTTAATATTCTGATCTAAACTAAATTACCTAAGAGCTTTCTATGGGAAAGTTCCATGAAATGAAGGTGACTGTGAATGGAATTGGCCGATGAAATCGTGCCAAGGACATTGCTTGTGAGGTAATTGTTACATGCAGAGTCTGGCTAGAGAATTTCTACACTGGATTAAAAGAGTATCATAAGCGAAAGAGAACAAACAATTTCCAATGAGAATCCAAAGAAGTTTTTGGGAGGTCACGTGGATTTACTGTATTCACATGCTCGTTAGAGAAGCCAGTTTGCCCATAACAATTGAAGCCTAGAAAGTACATATCCATAATTCCTTTACAAATACATTCTCAATAACGTAACTTCACCAGTTATCTGTTCCCCATAAATAATTCAAATATCTGCTATCTTACACTTTAGGTTTGTGTAATTTAATGATTGGCGTCCTGAGAAGTGAGAGTCATTAACTCTGCACATCCAATAAAAATACTGTAATGAACTTTCTGGCTCATTATTTGACACTATGTTAATCCCCAATTTAACATCCAGTCAGTAGAGGGGTCTAAAACAGGGGTTCTCAAACTGGGGGTCAGGGGTTATTACATGGGAGATAGTAAGCTGTCAGCCTCCACTTCCAAACCCCGCTTTGCCTCCAGCATTTTAGAATAGTGTTAAATAAAAAGTGTTTTTAATTTAGAAGGGGGTTGCACTCATAGGTTTGCTGTGTGAAAGGGGTCACCAATACAAAAGTTTGATAAACACTGGTTTAAGGACAGGAAGGGGAAGTGTTGAGCTGAGGTCAGAGGAGTTCATGAATGAGTCAGAGGCTGCACAGAATTAGTTAGGAGCCGAAGGCCAGGGGCAGGAATCTGAGGGAGCCTGGTTGTGGAGAGAGGGCAAGGCACCAGGGGCAACATATGGCTCCTCCATTTGGGTAGTCTGCTGGCACCCAGACCATGGCCCTGCCCCCACTCAGCCTCCTCCCCTGAAGCCCTGCCCATACTCCACCCCTGGCCCCGCTCATCCCCCTTCCTGAGGCCCCCGCTGCTCACACCTCTTCGCCCTCTCCCCTGCCCGCTGGATGGCAGGCTGCTCACCACTCATGTGCGCCTCTTCACCCCCTCCCACGAGGCCCCTGTGTAGGCGGAGTGGGGACAGGAAGAGGCAGAGCCTTAGGAGAAGAGCGGGGCCCCAGCCAGGATGCCCACCCTTTCAGTGGTGGCATGCTCCAAAGGCGGTATGCTGGCTGTTTGGGGAGGCTTAGCCTCCCCTGGCCTCTTATACCTGCCGCCTATGCAAGGCACTTTAGGAACTGGGGCTAAAAGGGTGGGAGCTGGCACAGGAAGCAGCTTGTTGGTGACGAGGGGCAGTGGTAGCTGTAATTCATAGCTACTTGGGAGCAGCTAGAAAACAGGGGAACACTGTGTGGAAGGGTCTGAACGCAACTGAGAAAAGGGCTGAACGCTTGTCAGGGGATACTTCAAAATATGAGTTATAAAACTTACTTAAATGCTCATTCAAGTTTTCTTGTAAGAAATCAAGCTAGAGTGTGCCAACAAGATAAGTGATTTTAGTTCATTAGTTTGTTTATTCCTTGCTTTGGAAATATTATCTATAGATCCTTGGGCTTTAGTTTATATGCGATAGGAATATCACTGACCCTTTGCCAAGCCATGGTAGATTTGGAGGCCTTGCAGGTAGGTTTCCCATGGGAAGATAAATCAGTGACGGCATTTTTCTAAGTGTAATTTTTTTTTGTTTTGTTACAAACTGTACACAAATCCTGATTCCTTGAACAAACTGCACACAGGGAACTCCCTTTTGCAGAAACTTCAGCTACAACACCACTGCCCTTTCACCAAGAGGCAGCTGTCTTGCGTCTCTTTCTCTCAACTTAAAATACTTTGTTCACTGTGCCTCCATCAGTCAGTCCTTGGGAAACCAACTAGCCCAGAGCTGCTGTCTGAGAATCACAAGGTCTTCTGGGGCTGGCTATCAATCCTCCTCTTGTACAACTGCTCTGTAAACACACACAAAAAACCTCCTCCGAAAAGGTTTTACTGCCAATCAGAGAGTACTTGACACAACTCCCTTTAGGACCATCTGGATGTGGTGAAAGTTTCAGCCCTAGGCCCAGATTTTTAAAGGTGTTTTGGCGGTGATGCACTCAGTGTTTCAATGCCTAACTGATTTAGGAGCCCAAATCTCACTTTCAAATAGGATTTAGGCATGTGCAGCAATCCCTAAAACCTTTAAAAATCTGAGCCTTAGTGCTCATATGTCAATTCAAAACACACATGGAATTAGAGCCTGTTATTTTAGTTAGATCATATAAGCTTTAGTGGGAGTTAAAATGTAAGGGTAGCGCTAGCGTGTACTTTCCTTGATGTAAATTTAGAAGTAGTGTGTACCTGTACATGCGAATAATGATTCTTGTCCTCAAGTGGATGGCTCTCTATTAGTAGAATGAAAGGTCTTTGCAAACTTTAAGCCTCCAAACTTCTTGTGAGTAAGGTAGCTGTATCTTAACCAATTTTTAGGTTGTAAAATGACAGTCTATGTGTAAAGTTCAGAGTCACACAGCCAGCCAATGCAGAGTTGGAATTAAAATCTAGGGGTTATGAGTTGGTGTCCCCTGCTTCAACAGTGCTTTCTGCTAAAAAAATAAAAATAAAGTAAAATGTATGTATTATAGCCGTGTCCACTAGTTTAGTTGTGAGTCCAAACCTACCACAATGCCTGGAACTTTCCATTGGGATTATTATTAAAATGGCAGGACAATGCCAGTAGGTTTTCAAGGTTCTGGCATGTTTATTGTAGCATCATGGTATTTTACTGTAAACCCGGTCATAACAGATTGATTCTGTACAGTACTCCAACTTGTTAAATGAGTATTCTGTAAGGAATTTCAAAGTCTTTCATGATGAGAAGTAGAAAAAGCCTCTTGCCATAAAGAAAATTAATGCATTGTCTTGCTAGTCTTTCATAGCCTGATAGCACTGATTGTGGGGAATAGTCATTAGATCACTGGTTTGAAAAAACTGTTTACATTCAAGTCCTATTGAAATGAATCTGTGTGTAACAATCATACGTTTTAAACAAAGCTTCTTGATTTATTTGGTTTCCAGGAAAAGTAGCTATACAGAAGGAAGATCTGCAGAAGTACCATAACAGAGACACCTGGTTTCAGCTACAGCATGTTGATGCTGATTCAGAAGTACAGGTGAGATTTCTCCCTTGTCAAGGTATTTTATAATGCCACCATTGAAACTTCTAGGGCCATCTAATTACAGAAAATAAGATGGCATAGATATGGAAGTGTCATTAATCACTACAGTTGAGGTTACGTTGATATTTGTAATTAGTGTGTGTGTGTGGATTTTTTTTTTAAACTGGTGATATAAGGTGAAATTTTGGTCCATTGAAGTCAATTTTTTGTATTGATTTAATTGATTTCAAGACTTTTGTAATTTACCATATGGTTAAAGCTATATAAACTACAGGGATAGTGTGAAATAGGATGGCTAGCTACAAAATACTAAATATCCTGAAGATTTTGCAGATAACTGTTCAGTCTTAAAGGGACACTGTCAACTTGAAAATCAGGGTTCCAAGCGCCACCTAAAATTATTATTATTATTACACAAAAAAACTGTGTGAAAAGAACATTATGAAGCTTCCAAATTCAAACTCTCAAAAGTTAGGAAGTACCAGAATTAAGGTTGCCTGTGCTGGATCTTAGAAAGGTGGCAACCTTAAGAATAGGTGGTGCTGTCAGCCTTGCCTTTAATAAATGGAAAGTTATCAAGAAAAAAAAATTGTGTATTTTCAGCTTACTTTGTGCATTTGACAGCTTTCCACATGTTGTCAGTTACACTGATCTCCTATTTAGTCATACTCTCTGTTGCCTGGGAAAACTCTTAATGTCAACAAGGAGCAGAAAATACATTATAAAATGTATTGAGAAGTTTGTGTGGGGAGGGGGGAAGCACGCTATTTAGAGAGTGCTCTATCAGAAACTGGAATCTTTTATAAAAATTTTAAAAAGAAACAAGAATCAAGTTATCCCTCTAACTTCTTTGATATCCAGACAACTGTAGATTTCAGGGACACCTTTCTAATGGCTCCTTTTTGTGTCTACTAGGCCTCTTTTGAACCAGATTCCATTTTTAAAATAACAATATTTTCCTTAAATAAGAATTGAATATTGTAGGTCACCTTCTAACAATGAATATTAGCGTAGGAGCCCCCAGACACTGCGGTCTGAGTACAGTGCAGTGTTTTCCTATGCATGGAATGGGGAAATGCTACTCAGATACCACAGCGTGGTATCGCTTTTGGCATATATTGGCTTTTTGATCTGCGTGTGTGTGCGTGCACACGGTGTACAGGAAAATGAATGTGTATACTGTGTATAAGACATATTCTGTACAATGGTGAGCACGAGCCGGTTCGCACCGGTTCACAAGAACCAGTTGCTAAAATTAGACGCCGGTGGGCCGGGCCGGTGGGCAAACAACACCGGTCCGCAGGCCACATCCAGCCCGTGGGACCGTCCTGTCCCCCACCTGAACTCCCAGAAGTCCCAGCTGGGACCTCCCCCAGCCCCTCCCCTGCTTTCCCTCCCTCCCCCAGAGCCGCAGCATGCCGAGTCGCCGGCAGCTCAGTTCAGCTCCCCAGACCTGCCGCTTTGAGCAGCCGCTGGCAAGGTGGGGAGGTAAGGGGCTGTGAGCTTCCCCCCCCCCCACCCCCCCCCCCGTTCCCCATCCCCTGACCGCCCCCCAGAACCTCTGCCCCATCCAACCTCCACCCCCCTGCTCCCTGTCCCCAGGACTCCCTGCCCCTTATCCAACCCCCCGGCCCTGGCCTCTTACCATGCCACTTACCCCGCTCAGAGCCGCGTGGTAATGCCGGGGTGGAGCTGCGAGCTCCGGGCCGAGTGGCGGGAGCTCAGGCCCCGGTGGAGCCACCACGCCACTGCAGCGCTGTCCAGGGCTGCTCCTGGACGCCGCTCACTGAGGCTCCGAGAGAGGGGGGAGGCGGGAGTAAGCGGCATGGTAAGGGGCTGGGGCCGGGGGGGGGTGGATAAGGGGCAGTAAGTCCTGGGCACGGGGGGGGTTGAATGGGGCAGAGGGTCGGGGGGGGCGGTCAGGGTACGGGGGAGGGTTGGGTAGGCGGGAGTTCTGGGGGTCTGTCGGGGTGGTGGTGGATGGGGTCGGGGCAATCAGGGAGCAGGGTGAATTGGGTAGAGGGTGGGGTCCTGGGAGGCAGTTAGGGTGGGAGGTCTCGGGAAGGAGTGGTCAGGGGACAAGGAGCGGAGGGGGTTGATGGGTTGCGGGTTCTGAGGGGGGCAGTCGGGGGCAGGACATGGGTGGGGGTCGGATGTGGGAGGGATAGGCTGTTTTGGGAGGCGGGTGGGGCTTGTACTCACCAGGCAGTTCCCTACCGGGTCTTCAGCGGCACTTCGGCAGCGGGTCCTTCACTCGCTCCGGCACTGAAGGACCCGCTGCCACCGTGCCGCCGAAGACCCGGTAGGGAACCGGTTCCTAAGATTTTGGCAGCTCATCACTGATTCTGTAGACATGTGTTTTAGGTGTATGTACTATGCAGTGAAGCATACTTACACTGTACTTTAAATATATGTAGTTTTGCTTATTCCAAAAAAACAAAGTTGGGTATCCTACAATTATGAGCATGATATGGCGGCATTGTCGTAATTGCTGTTCCAGTTCAGTCTGTAACGTTCTCTGGTAAAATATTGATCCTTTGTGTGTCTACATCACAGAAAGGCTTTTAAGGGCATTGAAATCTATTTTGTTTACTCTCGCTTCTCTCTTCTTCTTCTCACCTAGAAGGCTCTTGTGGCAGTAGTTTTAAAACAATGGATTGTATTAGTGTTTATTTCCTGCAGGATATGAAAACTTTCCCTTATAATTTATCAGCTGACATGAACCAATATTTGCATAGTACTCAGCCATGTTGATTTTGCTGTAATATTGACATGCAGTTTGCCTGTGGGAACTATATTACACCAAGGAGACTCTCTAGGAGAACACTGATCATTTGTTACTGAAGTTCTGAGCTAATAAAGCAAAGGTTTGTGAAATATTCTAGTTTGAGGATAGTGAGAGCATAATATTAGCTGGAAAGCATGTACTGTTTGTGATTTTTTTTTTTGTACTGCTTATCACTTCCTCTGTTTGTATCTTTATAAAAAAAATGGTTAAAAGCTGTTTCTGGCTTCTGTGATAAGCAGTTATTACAACTAGTAGAAATATCAGTAGCATTTGGACAATTTCACCCTGTTGCTTAAACTTCTCATGTAAGGTTTGTTAGAATATATTACAAGAGATTTTTATGTTCCCCGCTATAATGGTGGGCAGACTTGGAAATACTCTGTGAGGACTGCTATGTAAGGAGAAGGTAATCCAACAAAAGGAGTAAAACAAAGGCTGATTTGTACTTGTGGTAGGTGTCTCAGCTGTACCTCTTTTTTGAAAATGAATTTTATACATTTGTTAGGGGAGAAGATGAAGTGTGGAATATGTTTAACAAAACTGGTGAAAAATGTGTAAAATGTTTAATCAATTCATTTTCCTTTGTGTCTCTCTCTCCTCAAAACTGTTCTAGAAAGTGGCTGATAATTGTTCACACTGAAACGTGCAAAAAAACCCCAGCCCTGTAGTGTGCAAACAAGAAGCCCCTTTAGTGTGCAAACTAGCACTTAAATATTCTGGCAGTGGTCCTCAGAACCATAAAATCTAGTGGATTAAGCACAGGGCTAGGTGCCAAGAACTCCTGAGTCCTAGTCCCACCTCTGTCAGTCAGTGGCCTTAACATGTCTTTCCAATTTTATATAGCAAAGTTAGTGGATGCTGCTTAAGTGTTTGACTTGCCTAGGTAGCCCTGTTGCCTAATAGATTAGGGTTAAGACTTGTGGAAATATTTGCCTAATTAATTCATGGTGGAACTGGGTACTAATTTGTGTTTCTAAAGTGCTCCTTTGTAAGTTCAGAGTACTAAAGCAAACCAGTGAAATAAACTCCAGAGTTGTCTTTGTCCCTGGACAATGGACATCTAATCATGCTAGTAATGCAGCTTTCAACTCAGATCATTATGAGGATCTGTTGAGTGACCTGGTGGGGTGAGCAGAATTGCACTGAGATAACTTAGCTCACTTCTCTCAGAGCCATGATGGTGGGCAGTTGCTCTTCCTTGAGAGAGCTCAATTACGGAGTCCTTGAAGACCCAATCTTCTCTTTTCCTGTTAAACATCTATTCCTAATCCTTACCTTTAGGGGGAATATGTGGGACATTATGAACTCCAGTGTGGGAAATAGCTAGTTTCACATCTAGTGTAGGCAGTGTGATGATCCCCATATCTCCATGCCTGAGAGCAGCAACAGGATGAAGAAAAATTATGTGAAGCAATACATAGGCAAGACTGTATTAATGTTAGTAAGAAGGAAACATTCTGAAGAATTTTCCAAAGCTATACCGACAGGTTTCAGAGTAGCAGCCGTGTTAGTCTGTATCCGCAAAAAGAAGAACAGGAGTACTTGTGGCACCTTAGAGACTAACAAATTTATTAGAGCATAAGCTTTCGTGGACTACAGCCCACTTCTTCGGATGCATATAGAATGGAACATATATTGAGGAGATATATATACACACATACAGAGAGCATAAACAGGTGGGAGTTGTCT
>NC_048298.1:237328581-237363915 GCF_013100865.1 Trachemys scripta elegans
GGGGGGGGCGGAGTTGGGGCGGGGCTGGGGGCGGGGCTGGGGGCGGGGCCGAGGCCCCTGGGGGTGTCCTCCATTTGGAGGCACAAAATATGGTAACCCTAAAAAACTGTTTCTCTGTATTACAATAGCTGGGGATTGTGGAGCTAGCAATGCATAGGGTGTAGCGTGCATGAGCTTGACATTTAGAAAGTCCTTCCAAAAATCACAGAGGGTGCAACCAGAATTTTCCTAAGGAGGGGCCCAAGTTACCTACCAAGTAACAGAGGTGTACGGGGTTAAAAGTCTATATCAGTACATGTTACACAGAATATTAAAGTACAAAATCTAGGTGTCCGGGTGTGACTGCAAGGATGTTGATCACATTCTCTACTGAGATAGGCTGACTGCGATGCACTGCTAGTAGTGCTAATCCAGTGAGCTGATTTTCTTCCACAGTTTCTGAAATAGCTCTGATAGCCTCAGCTGTGTTTTAACATTAAACAGAAGCACATCCCAAATCGGAGCTGGCAATGAGCTATTCTGTATTATATTTTTTGTCCAGGTCTTCACAATACTGCATGTGTGACAGTCTGTCCAATATCTATCTCTCAAGGAAGCTGCTAGTCTGTGTAAAACAATGTTTTTGAAATTTGCATGTGCAAATAATTTCTTCTTCGCGTAATGGTCCCTATGTGGATTCCAAATGTGGATACACATGCGCGCCATGCACCGGAGCCAGAACTGTT
Source organism: Trachemys scripta elegans (assembly GCF_013100865.1). Lineage (NCBI taxonomy): Eukaryota > Metazoa > Chordata > Testudines > Emydidae > Trachemys > Trachemys scripta. The sequence goes on from NC_048298.1 coordinate 237,329,307, forward strand.
CATAGTAATGTCCGTTGAACTGCACGTGCGTTATGCATCAACCGTGTGGTACGTCCAAGGCTTTAAGAGGCTGTGTGGGTCAACACCACTCCAGTTTCTTTTTACCACTGTGTGGCCAGAGTCGGAACCCCGGTTCCCCGTGCTCTTAGTTTGCTAAGAGAACTGTTCTTCATTCATTGTACATAGTTTTTTCTCTAGTTGTATATAGTTGTCTGTTAATTCTTAGTTAGGTAGGTTATCTTTGTTGGACTTCTTCCCTTGCAGCGACTCCTTCTCCAGCCCGAGGACTATGCCCGAGCAAGCTGGCTTCAAATTCTGTCCCTTGTGCCCACGCTCCTTCTCTGTGAGTGAAGAGCACCAATGTTGTCTCTACTGCTTGGGTAAAGCCCATATTGCCTCCCACTGCTTCATCTGCCACTCCTTTCCGGCTTGAACTCGTGAAGCCAGGGAACTTTGCCTCCGCAGGTACCTCATGGAGGAGGCAATGTGCCCATGTGCACAACTGGATCTGGAGCCTGTGGATTCGACGGCCCAATGCTCCACGCCAGCGGTGTGCACCTATCTTGGTCCTTCCCAGCTGGCAGTGACGGCACCACCACAACTGACCAAGACCCATTGTGCTCATAAGATGCACAACCATGGGCATAAAGGCGGTTCACCGACGAGGACTGTCTCTAAACGCAGTGTTGCCTCTCTGAGCTATACTTGGTCACATGAGAAGTCACACATTGATCCGGATGCTCCAGCATCGAAGAAATCCAGCTCAGACCATAAGTCGAAGCACAGTGCTCCATCGGTCCTGCTACTGGCTGCAATGACTGGTCCACTGCCGTCCACTCTGGCTCCGTCCACTACTCCAGGACTGTCTGGACTTGCACATCCAATCCTGCATACACTGGGATGCCAGTCCCCTCTCACGCTGACGGCTGAACTATTGTTACCGCATGATGGCTCCCCTCCACGCTCCGGGCCTCCGCTCGCTCCCAGACTGCCGTCTCCCATGGATGAACCGCTTCTCCTTCAGCCTCCTGTTCTGCTCTGCCTCTCCCCACCAGGCCCTTCCACGGAGGAACCTCTCTTGCTCCTGGACTGTCCACCTTCGGTTCACCCCACACCGCCAGCTCCAGCTGTCCCGATGGCTCTGCCCCCCCCGAACCCCTCTTCTGCTTCTGAGTGGTCCTCTGAACTGGATTCTACCTTTTTGCACGCGTGGTCATATAATCATATAATCCATATAAGCCACGGCGCCATCCATATCAACCACTCTACCTGTGGTACCACTACCTGCGGGCACTGCCGATGCCCGGCAAACCCTATGCTTGGCCCTACTGGGCACTTGTGACCCCTACCATGACCGTGGGGAACAACCACACCCTCACCACCAGCTGTCCCCTACACACAACGTCCCTCCCTCCATCTGTGTGGAGCCCCAGGAATTCCGGCACTGGCAGTACCATCAGACTCTTCGGTCCCTACTTGCACCACCTCCTCCCCAGATAATGTGCTTATTCTGCCCTCCTGCCCCCCCCCCGCCCCGATGACCGTCTCCTTCATTGCATGGCTATGGCCCTCAACCTGACTGTGGAGAACATACAGGACCCCCAGATCCAGTTCTGGACAAACTGCAACCCCCCGGACCTTCCTGCAGCACCCTGCCTATTCATGAGGCCATTTTACAACCAGCCCAGACAGTCTGGCATACCCTGGCTTCTTGTGCCCTACTCTCAAGTGGGCAGAATGTCATTATTTCGTCCCCTCCAAAAGGACTGACTTCCTTTTTACCCACTGCCTCCTAACTCTCTTGTAGTCCACATGGTGATTGAACACACCAGACAGCAGCATTTTAAATCTACTTCCCCCTCCGCTCCCCAATCGTGCCACCAAGAAGTTAGACCTGCTAGACCACAAGACCTACTCTTCTCCGGGCCTCCAATTCCAAATTGAAAGCTACCAGGCCATCCTGGCCACGTGCGACTTTCTCTTGTACTTGAGGTTCACAGACTTCAAAGCCTTCCTCCTTCTGGAGAAGCAGCAGGACTTCCACCAGTTTCTGGATGAAGGCAAGTTGGTTGCCCAGGTGACTCTCCAGGCGGTGGTTGATGCTGCTGATACTGCATCCTGCTTTCTGGCCTCGGGATTCCTGGCTACAATCTAGCAGATTTCTGAAGGTGGTTCAGACTATGCTTGAGAACTTCCCCTTCCATAACAGCAAACTGTGTAAAGACAAGACTGATGAGTCCCCATCCTCCCTTAATGACTCTCATGCCATCCTCCCATTATTGGGTATATAGCCTCAGCTGCAACCCACAGGCAACAGAGATCATCCTTCAGATCCCACCCTTGTGCCACCTATCAGCCATATCCTCAGTGTCCCCCAGAACCATCTCAGTATCACCAGCCTGCTGCCTGTGCTGCTTCTGCTGTCCCACAACCATCCTCTAAACAGTCCTTTTGACTATTTCCCCGAGACTCGTGAACCCTCCTCCCAACCCCCACTCCGATTGTTTTTCAGGTGTCATCTCGCTCTTTTAGCACATGTGATTACCTCAGATCACTGGGTGCTCGACATTGTTCATCAGGACTACCTCATAGAATTTCTCTCCTTCTCTCCCCATTATCGTCCCGTGGAGCTTTCGGGAGATCCCTCCCAATACCATCTTCTTCAAGAGGAATCGTGTGCCCTCCTCCACAAGGGTGTCATACAACCTGTTCCATAGCACTACCACGGCCGTGGTTTCTACTCCCCTTACTTCCTTGTACCGAAAAAGGGAGGAGGTCTCATTCCCATTTTGGATCTTCAGTTGCTGAACAAATTCATCCACAGATTCTGCTTCCGGATGGTCACGCTCCCCATCATCATCCAGTCACTTCCCCCTGCGTCCTGGTCCGCGGCTCTCGATATGAAGGATATCCTTCATATCCTTATTTCCATGTGGACAGCCACCCTGCTCATGGCAAATTCCTTGGCTTCATGGTGGGCTCTTCCCACTACTAATTCTGGGTCCTCCCTTTTGGGATTGCCACCGTCCCCTGTGTCTTTACGAAGGTTTTCACCATCGTGGCAGCCCACATGCGTCACCTGGATCGCTCTGTGTTTCCCTATCTGGACGACTGGCTCCTTGGGTCACCATCCTGAGCCCACCTTCTCACCACCATGTGGACCCTATGCACGCTCCTTGACACCTTGGGGATCTGTATCAACGAAGAAAAATCGGTCCTCACCCCTACTCGCATGCTTGCTTTCATAGAGGCTCACCTGGACTCTGTCGCAGCCCAAGTCTTTCTTCCCTCAGACCCTTTCGCTGCTCTCACCGCTCTCGTTGCGCGGCTTCATCGTTGTCCACACACCTGAGTCCGTCAGTGCCTCTCCTTCCTTGGCCATATGGCGGCCTGCACCTCCATCACGCCATATGCCTGCCTCTATATGCGTTGCCTTCAACTGTGGCTCCACTCTGTCTACGATCCTCACTCAGTCAGACAGCCTCGGCAAACCAATCTTGATCCCTTCCTCTGTCCTCGCCTCTCACCTGGTTGTGCAGCCCATCAGCAGTCTTAGCCAGCGTCCCTTTCACATACACCCCTACCCCATACCACCCTCACCATGGATGCCTCACTCATTGGCTGGGGCGTTCATCTGGACGGTCACACAGCTCAGGGCCTCTAGTCGCTTAGGGAGGCATAGATGCACATCAGCATCCTACAACTCTGCGCTGTCTTCCCTGCCGAGGTCTCCTACTCTTCCTCCAATCGCAGCATGTTCAGTTACTGTCCAACAACATGACTGTGGTTGTCTATATCAACAAGCAGGGTGGAGCCAGATCCTCCTCCCTATGCAAGGAGACTTGGTACCTCCAGGACAGGATCACTGTGCATGTTGTTCACCTCCCAGGCACCAGTGACTCCTTGGCAGACATTCTCAGCCGTTCCTTCCATGTCAGCCAAGAGTGGGAACTCCACTACCCCACTCTCTGGTATCTCTTCCAGGGAATGCTGCACTGGGACTTCTTTTCGACCCTGGATAACTACAAACTTCCCCTCTTTTTCTCCAGGGGTGCTCTCAGCCCAGGCCCTCCTCCCATGGATCACCGACCTCTGTTATGCCTTTCCATCTGTCCCTTTGCTTCCCCAAGTCCTGCACAAGGTCTGCTGTGACCGGGCAATGCTCATTCTAATTGCCCTCTCCTGGCCTCGCCAGTATTGGTACACAGATCTCCTTCACCTCTCTGTTCACCCACCAGTCCGTCTTCCGGTCCTCCCGAATCTCCTCATGTAAGCACGCAGCTGCCTGCGTCACCCCAGCCTGGGCCCTCTCCATCTCACGGCCTGGTATTTGGATGAAGTTCATGCATAGATGACTCCTGCTCTGCCCCCATCCATGACCTCCTTACACAGAGCCGATGCCCTTCCACTCAGGCCTGTTATCAGGCCAAGTGGCATTGTTTCACTATGTGGGCGCGCCATCACCATCACTCCATCGACTCCACTTCTATTCCTGTTCTCCTAGACCACCTCTGCCAGTTGGGCCTCTCCCACTCCTCCATCCATGTGCACCTGATGACTATTAGCGTTTTTCTTCCCCCTGTGGATGGCTCCTATGTCTTCACGCACCCAACCACCTCCCACATCCTCTGTGGCCTTCTCAACGCTTTCCCCACTGTGCATAAATCTGCCCGCTCCTGGGACCTCAACCTTGTTCTCTCTGCCCTCACTAAGCCAACCTTTGAACACCTGGCAATCTGCTCCCTCGCCCACCTCTCCATAAAGTGATCTTTCTTGTGGCCATTACCTCCGCATGGTGAGTTAGCGAACTTGCTGCCATAATGGCAGATTCACCATCTTCCACAAAGACAAGATGTCCCTCCACCTCTATCCCAAGTTCCTACCCAAGGTGGCCTCCCCGTTCCACCTTAACTAGTGCATGCACCTCCTGATCTTTTACGCTAACCCATACCCCTCTCCCAGTGAGCATGCATTCCAGGCTCTCAATGTTCGCTGGGCATTGGCTTTTTATCTCCAGTGCACCTGCGCCTTCTGAACATCTTCTCTTCATCGCCATCGTGAAGTGCTGCCGGGGTCGTGCCCTCTCTTCACAGTGACTCTCCAAGTGGATCACCCATTGCATCATGGACTGCTATATGGTCTCCTAAGTCACCCCCCGCTCTCAGAGTAACGGCCCACTCTGCCCGGGCATATACTGCAATATCGGCCTTTCTGGCAGATGTTCCCTAGAATGACATTTGTAAGACAGCCACTTGGGCTTCTGTTCACACCTTTTCCACCCATTACGCCATCACCCCCGCCTTGGCGTTGGATGCCTCTGTCAGCCAGGCCGTCCTTCAGACTGTCTCTTCTGGTAAGACCTCGCGCCCACCTCCGTTTGGAATCCACATAGTGACCATCACTCGAAGAAGAAAAGAAGGTTACTTACCGTAACTGGAGGTTCTTTGAGATCCGTGGTCCCTATCTGGATTCCAATCTCACGCTCCAGTTCCCTCTTATCAGGAAGCAGAGGAGCCCAGAGCAGAGAGGATGGAGCCTCTTACAGCCTCTTAGAGCCTCAGATGCACCACATGGTCAACATATGACGCACGTGCAGGTCAATGGACACTACTATGAACAGTTCTGGCGCATGGCGCACATGCGTACCCACATTTGGAATCCAGATAGGGACCACACATATTGAAGAACCTCCAGTTATGGTAAGTAACCTTCTCTTACATATGCAAATTAGATTGCTTGGATTAAGGTTTTATGGCTCTGATTTATGAGATAAGGTTCTTTAGGCCTCTGGGGTGGAAGTTGAGGATAACAGAGGCTAGTAAACTGATTTGAAAAAAGATTGTATATAATAGTATTGTTCAAATGATGTATAGAATTATCTGCTGTGTTAGACATTGCTAGTTTCAAATATAACGAACGCATTGTGCAGCGTCTGCATTCATTATGCTCAACTCCTCTCTTTGCTAGGTTTCAGAGTAGCAGCCGTGTTAGTCTGTATCCGCAAAAAGAACAGGCGTACTTGTGGCACCTTAGAGACTAACATTTATTAGAGCATAAGCTTTCGTGCATCCGAAGAAGTGGGCTGTAGTCCACGAAAGCTTATGCTCTAATAAATTTGTTAGTCTCTAAGGTGCCACAAGTACTCCTGTTCTCTTTGCTAGGTGCATGTAAATAGGTTCAGTAAAGTTAATCATTGGCAAGTGTCACAATGCCAGCATGTGCAATATATTGTAACCGCAGGCTATTCAAAAATTAAAAGAAGAAGCTGTTTCCAGTTTTATATTAACTTTCTTTCCACCGCACCGGAAATAAATGGGTGTGACCCTTTCATCTCTCAAAAGTGGCTCTCTTTTAGTTGTTTTGAAGAGATAAGAAATATGTTTTGATGCAGTTGCAGATGACTCTGAGTTATATGCTCACCAAGTGTAAATTTCACAGAACTAGCTTGTTTAAGAGAACCAGGTAAATAGAACCAGTTAGTGACCAGATCTTTCATTGTGACAAGACTTCTGTCTGTCCAGATTTGTACTCAAATTTCTAAGCACTGAACAGCAAGACTATAGATCTCTCCTTTTTTAATTTTATTTTTCTGGTTTATTTTTTACTTTTTACAAGCTAGACTGAAGCATGGTGTGTAATGAGGAGCACCTGTTCTTGATAAGAAATTTCCATTGTTTCAAAATAGTATACTTGAATTTTATGTCTGAAGAATGCTCTGTCTTGGAAATGAAAACCAGGTGCTAAAGTCCTCATTACGTACCTGTCCATTATCCTAGGGAGAGCCCCTTCCTAACTGTCCACCAGTGCTGCTGTGAGGGGACTCCAAGCTTCTGATGCTCTGAAATCCCAGGGTGTTTCAAGCTCCTGGAGCCTGAACGGAGTCCAGCCACTGCCCTAATCTTGGGGTCTCTAGGGACACTCACATAGTGTAGACCTATCTGGCACCCCTCCAAGTGTCAGAACCTCTTGTCCAGACGCTAGCCTGTCTGGACGCAGCGCTTCACCCTTCAGATTCCCTGGTACTTAAACATGCCCCTTTCCCAGAGCTCCACCAAGGGTGTGGCGCTTCTGGTTACAGTTTAACTCTCTATATGGGGCACATGGTAGTTGTGAAGCAGTCAAAACACACACTTTACCCAGTCTTAACACCTTTGTGCTCTTAAGTACAGATCATACAAAACAATAAGTATCTGAAACTGCAATATCCCTCATTTTCTATCTCACTGTTATCTTGTGAGCTCTTGGGTAACCATCTTGAGTCCAGAAAGATAGGGAGGCAGGGTGTCACATGGTGAATGATCTCTCCCTCATGTACTGGAGAAAATGGACCCCAGAACAGACTGGCCTCTGCCCTTTTAAAACCTTTAACCCCCATGTGTCAGGTGGCACCCTTGCCATTTACTCCATATGAGCACAAACTCTGTCAGTTGACTTTGTTGCCAAGTGGACTTCCCCCTGCTTACCCTGTTTTTCTGGGCAAGGACCAATCTTTTGTCTACAGTGAATAGATTTCCAACAATTGGGTGTTCAAGAGTCATTATTGTTCTTTTGCCACCAGCCATGGAGACCATACAGACCAGAGAGAGAGAGAGAGAGAGAGAGAGAAGGCGAGAGAGAAGGCAAAAGTCTGCACGTTCCAAATGGAGTTTGTAGCCTGACAGGCGCAAAGGTTCATAATCTTGCACAGATTTCATAAATTGTATAGACTTATGCCCAATTCATCACAGCACCATGTAAAAATATTTAACTAAAGGGAAAACACATCCATTGGCAGGATCTGAATGTGTTGAGGTGCTATTCCTCTTCCTTAAGAGAAACAGGAAAGCTAACATCGTGCCATTTGAAGATGTTTTGCAGTTTCTTAGCAATTGGGAAACATCTTATTCTTATCTATTAAATTGTACATTTGGAGACCAACCAGACCTCTGCAAGATGCCCAGCATCTCTAATTCCATAATGAAGTGTGTTACAGCTTGTGTGCCTGCACCCTCAACAGGCTGGATTTGTTATGTTACAGACCTATTGTATATGATGTAGGCTATATAGTAAGACCTCTTGTGCATCCCAAATTATGCCCCAATATTTTATTTTGTTGGTGCAGCTCAGCTATGAAATAGCTAGGGACTGGAAGTGGAGTCCTCATCTAATCAAATGACCCGTCCAAGACAGACTGTTAGCTCAGGCTGGTGAGCTCCAACAGGAGAAAATGTTTGGCTATGGTTGCACACCTATGGTAAACTATAGTCCAGTTTCAAAGCCTCTGATGGCGGTGGCAGTGCTAATTATGGGAATTCTGAAAACAAAATGGAATGCTCGAATATCAGTCATTTTCCTGTCCATACTAGAGATGCTCTTTGTTTCTTTGTGGAGCTCTTGTGGCTCAGTTCTGGACAAAACACTGTATCAGTGGCTCTCTCCTGATATTCTGAAAGTCAGGGAGGAGTTTGCCCCCTTTGTCTCTTCCCTAGTTTTCTCTCACTCGCACAGCTGAATTGATTTAACTGTTTTTCTCAGAAGAGGGAGCTGCATGTGGGTGACCCCTGAGCAACTCTCTGCTTAACTAGTTTGTTTCCACTGCCAGGCACCAAAGTTTGGGAAAGAAGACATGCAGACAAAAATAGTTTAGATCCCTATAGTGAGCCAAGTTTCTGTGGTCAATGATATTTATAAAGTGCCTTCCATTATATTTTATTAAGTGGAAGTTTCTGCTTAAAAAGTGGAAGTCAAATCCTAGTGAGGCAAATAGAAAGGAGCATAAACGCTGCCAAATTAAGAGCAAGAATGTAACAAGAAAAGCCAAAGAGGAGTTTGAAGAACGGCTAGCCAAAAACTCCAAAGGTAATAACAAAATGTTTTTTAAGTATATCAGAAGCAGGAAGCCTGCTAAACAACCAGTGGGGCCCCTTGATGATCGAGATACAAAAGGAGCATTTAAAGACGATAAAGTCATTGCGGAGAAACTAAATGGATTCTTTGCTTCAGTCTTCACGGCTGAGGATGTTAGGGAGATTCCTAAACCTGAGCCGGTTTTTGTAGGTGACAAATCTGAGGAACTGTCACAGATTGAAGTGTCACTAGAGGAGGTTTTGGAATTAATTGATAAACTTAATGTTAACAAGTCACCGGGACCAGATGGCATTCACCCAAGAGTTCTGAAAGAACTCAAATGTGAAGTTGCGGAACTATTAACTAAGGTTTGTAACCTGTCCTTTAAATCGGCTTCTGTACCGAATGACTGGAAGTTAGCTAATGTAATGCCAATATTTAAAAAGGGCTCTAGAGGTGATCCCGGCAATTACAGACTGGTAAGTCTAACGTCGGTACCGGGCAAATTAGTCGAAACAATAGTTAAGAATAAAATTGTCCGACACATAGAAAAACAAACTGTTGAGCAATAGTCAACATGGTTTCTCTAAAGTGAAATCATGTCTTACTAATCTATTAGAGTCCTATGAAGGAGTCAACAAACATGTGGACAAGGGGGATCCAGTGGACATCATGTACTTAGATTTCCAGAAAGCCTTTGACAAGGTCCCTCACCAAAGGTTCTTAAGTAAAGTAAGTTGTCATGGGATAAAAGGGAAGGTCCTTTCATGGATTGAGAACCGGTTAAAAGACCGGGAACAAAGGGTAGGAATTAATGGTAAATTCTCAGAATGGAGAGGGGTAACTAGTGATGTTCCCCAAGGGTCAGTCCTCGGACCAATCCTATTCAACTTATTTATAAATGCTCTGGAGAAAGGGGTAAACAGTGAGGTGGCAAAGTTTGCAGATGATACTGAACTGCTCAAGATAGTTAAGACCAAAGCAGACTGTGATGAACTTCAAAAAGATCTCACAAAAGTAAGTGATTGGGCAACAAAATGGCAAATGAAATTTAATGTGGATAAATGTAAAGTAGTGCATGTTGGAAAAAATAACCCCAACTATACATACAAGATGGGGGCTAATTTAGCTACAACAAGTCAGGAAAAAGATCTTGGAGTCATCGTGGATAGTTCTCTGAAGATGTCCGCGCAGTGTGCAGAGGCGGTCAAAAAAGCAAACAGGATGTTAGGGAACATTAAAAAGGTGATAGAGAATAAGACTGAGAATATATTATTGCCCTTATATAAATCGATGGTACGCCCACATCTGGAGTACTGCGTACAGATGTGGTCTCCTCATCTCAAAAAAGATATACTGGCACTAGAAGAGGTTCAGAAAAGGGCAACTAAAATGACTAGGGGTTTAGAACGGGTCCCATATGAGGAGAGATTAAAGAGGCTAGGACTCTTCAGCTTGGAAAAGAAGAGGCTACGGGGGAATATGATAGAGGTATATAAAATCATGAGTGATGTGGAGAAAGTGGATAAGGAAAAGTTATTTACTTATTCCCATAATACAAGAACTAGGGGTCATCAAATGAAATTAATAGGCAGCAGGTTTAAAACAAATACAAGGAAGTTCTTCTTCATGCAGCGCACAGTCAGCTTGTGGAACTCCTTATCTGAGAAGGTTGTGAAGGCTAGGACTATAACAGCGTTTAAAAGAGAACTGGATAAATTCATGGTGGTTAAGTCCAGCAATCTGGTTCCATTTTGGTTTAGGTAGAGCCCATTATTTCTGTATAGGCTCCTCCTTTCCCAAAAGGTTCCCGAGTTCCTAAACCCCTCCTCCCTCCACCATCGTCTCATCCACACATTGAGACCCTGCAGTTCTGCCTGTCTGCCCCTGTACTTGGAACAGGAAACATTTCAGAGAATATTACCATGGAGGTCCTGGACTTCAATCTTTTACCTAGCAGCCTAAATTTGGCGTCTAGGACGGGTGGGCAAACTTTTTGGCCCAAGGGCCACATCTGGGTATGGAAATTGTATGGCAGGCCGTGAATGCTTCATGAAATTGGGGGTTGTGGTGCAGGGGTTGGGGGTGAGGGCTCCAGTTGAGGGTGCTGGCTCTGGGGATGAGGGGTTGGGGTTGCAGAAGGTTGCTTTGGGCTGGGACTGAGGGGCTCAGAGGGCAGGAGGGGGATCAGTGCTAGGGCAGGGGGTTGGGGCTCGGAGGGTCAGGGGTCCAGGCTCCGGGTGGTGCTTACCTCAAGCAGCTCCCAGAAGCAGCGACATGTCCCCGCTCTGGCTCCTGCGTGGCCAGGCGGCTCTGTGTGCTGCCCCATCCGCAGGTGCCTCCCCTGCAGCTCCCATTGGCCGTGTTTCCTAGCCAATGGGAGCAGCAGAGGCAGCACTCGGGGCCAGGGACAGTGTGTGGAGTCCCCTGGCTGCCTCTACATGTAGGAGCTGGAGGGGGGACATGTCGCTGCTTCCGGGAGCCATGCGGAGCAACAGCACGGAGTGGGGCAAGCCCCGGACCCTGCTCCCCGGCGGAAGCTTGAGGGCCGGATTAAAACATCTGAAGGGCCATAGTTTGCCCACCTCTGCTCTAGGATCTCTGTCCTACCTTTCCCTATGTCCATTGGTATATGTACCATGACCACTGGCTCCTTCAAGCACTACACATAAGCCTATCTAAGTGTCTGAAGAGATCTGCATGGAATCCCCCATAACTATTACCTCTCTCTTCCTAATAACTGGGGTTCCCTCCCGTAGACAGGTTTCCTCAGTGTGAGAGGATACCATGATATCATCTGAAGGGAGGGAGCCAACTATGGAATCATTTCCCTCCGCTACACTTTGATGTTCTTCTTCCCTGAGACTTCCATCCTCCTCAACAGCACAGAGGCTCTCAGACTCAGGGTGAGACCACTCTACTGTACCCTGACAAAGTCTTCTCTATGTACATTGATCGGTCTCCCTGAGCTCCTCCAGTCCAGCCACTCTGGTCTCCAGAGCCCGTACTCAGTCTATGAGGGCCACAAGCTCCTTGCACCAAATGCACACATACACCACCTGCCCACAAGGCAGGTAATCATGCATGTTGCAGTTAGTGCAATAAACTAGATAGCCCTCACTCTGCTGCTAGGCATATGTCAGAATCCTTTGTCCACAAGAGCCCAGGTGTGGTCCAGAGGTTTTTCCTGTACATCAATGATTTTTAACTCTTGCCTTAACAATCACAGTAGGTAAAAGCAAAATGCAGTTCCATGTTTGAGGTAGCTTAGACATTTTATAGTCTAAGCTTGACCATTGTATGTTAGGAGCCAAATTCTGTATAGCACATAATCTTACCTAGAAAAATCCACTGGTAATTGTCCCTCTGATATTTAACTCTGAAAAATGCATGATGGTTCTGGGGATGTTTATTATGGGGTATCACCATTTCATTTCAGCTGGTAGAAGAAGCCCAAGCTAGTAGGGCTCAGCTTGGCAATATAAGATCATTTATAGGATAAGCTGTGGTTTGTGTGTTTTTTTTCCCTTTTTTACACACTGTGTTTAAAATTAAACCACAAATTTGCAACTGCTGGAAACATAAGATGCATAAGTAGCATTTATATAATTTTGGTTGTTTTACATCTGTCTTTTGATATATCTCAGTCTGTAGTAACTAACGGTTACATTTCCGGCTGAATTAAAATGGGCAATGAAAGATTTTCCCTGAGTCACTTAAAAACAGTACCTTATTCTATTTTTTGCTTTACAAGTTTATGGAATTTGGTCTGTCCTTTAGAGGAAAAACTAAAGTTATTTAGTTCTAATAATATAAAGTAAAATTCTGCCTTTGAATAATTACACACAATTCCTATTGTGTTATCCAGTGAGAGCTGTGCACCTGTAAACAGCAGCAGAATTTGATCATTTAAATAATGTAATGACTCTTTACAAAGAGTGGTTATACAGTGTAATATTTTGTACTCTTTTAGCAATATCACTATTTTTTACTTCCACAGCTCTGAATATTACTGTTTTCTATTTGCGTCCTGTCATCGTTGCTGCTGCTTCCCTACAAGAAGCTCAATCTGCTGACTATTTTTTTGAATGAAGAATTGAGACACGAGACCCAGTTGGTCTCATTATGGCGTTCCAGACCATTCCATTGTTTGTGAAAAATGAAGTGCTGATCAGCAGTTAAATGAATATGTGTTCCATTTCCACCTGTTCAGCAGAAACAGTATTTCTAAATGTTGGTAAAGGGTATATTAGTAAATGTACTGGTTTCCAGGAACAGAGTGGACTGGAATATTTTCTGTACAAATGTATTCAGTGACTAATATAATCAACTTCAGAACTGTCCAAGCCTCTAAATTTCCATGTATAATTGTTCACTGAATAGAACTTGAGAGGAAGGATAGACTTGTGGCGACGTCACTGGACAGGGACATGGAATATCTGAATTTCGTTCCTGGCTCTGTTACAAATATTCTGTGTCAACTTGAGCAAGACAGTTAGTTAATTTCTCAGTGCCTTAATTCCTACTCTGTAAAAGGAGGATAAATGCCTCTTTTCTTCCATGCTTTCTGTCTGGTCTATATTGACTGTAGGGGCTGTCTTTGTTTGTGCACCTAGTACAACTGGGCCTCTCAATACTACCATCCTAATAATAGCACGTCCTTTGTCTATTCATTGTCAGGAGACAGGCAAGATGACAACTTTCTGATTCTTTAGTGGCTTAAATATATTTTTAAACTGGTGATTTACACCCCTTTTTAACTATTAAATGGCTGGATTATAACATGAATTTTAAACATAAATTGCTGTCTTCTCTTTAAAAGACTTATCCAGTACTCTGCAGGCCAGCCAAATGGCAATGCTCATGAGTCAATTCATTCAGATGGGTCCTTGTGTTTTGCTTCAGGGCATAATTGACATGGGGAAAAGCATGCTGTTTACACAGGAACTGTATCTCTGAATTAAATATCCAGGCATATTAGCACAGCTTCACATTAAGGTACACACCCACACCTGAGCTTGGTAACTGGAAGTAATGAGGTATTCTGGGAATAATCACAGGACTGCCAGTTTAAGTGATGCCATGACCTCTGAGCTGCTGTTCAAAGGTTTGTCGCTCTTCAAATGTCTGACTTTCTCTCATTCTTTAGAAAAGAAAAACAAAGAAGAGCTAATACAACGTTTGGGGTCTTTCCTTCTTAGAGACTGTAGTTTAGTTTATTAAAATTTCATAGAAGTGGGGGAAATATGTAAATTGCCATTAACTTTGAGTCAACTATTTAAAGCTAAAAATTTCTAAAATAGGAAACTGCCATCTTCTTTGTGGAATTCAGACTTTTTGATGTTTTGAACCATCACAGTAAGTAAACCTCTCATTCCATTCATGTTCACTTGCACATTTTGAAGAATTCTGTTCTTTCTGTTCAGAGACCAATCTCAGCAGTGCCTGAGGTTACCAGAAATGTTTCTGTAAAAACATCAAGTAAACATATTGAGATTTTCTGTGGAAGGGACATGTTCTCTAGTACTCTTAATTCCTTTAAAGATAACTTATTGCTGTTTGTTGTAGCTATTAATTTGTACTGAGGTAGCACATAAAGCACCAACAAAGGATTGTGGCCTGACTGTGCTACACACTGTACAAGCACATGGCAAAGCAGCAGCCTCTACCCTCGAGAGCTCGCAATCTAAATTGTGACAAACCACAACATATAGATGAAACAAATGGGGAAGGGAGAACAAGGTAATAGTAAAACAAGAAAACTGTCATACAAGAAGCTCATTACTTGTATAGCCATTGTCCTCTATGTGTTTTATAGGCACTGTGTCACAATTGAGTCTTAAGGAAGGATTTTAAAGGCGGTTAAAATAATGGCTTTGCAGATTTTTGCAGGAATTTTTTCCTGCTAATAAGGGTTGGCTTGGGGTTGGGAGACACTTCTGTACTTTCTGAGGGAGAAACTGATTGGAGGATGTTGATGTTGAAGGTTGGGTACTTGACAGAATGAGGGAGGGATCCACGTCACAATAGATCAGGTAGGTAAAGTGAGGCTAACATGTGAAGGGCCTTAAAGACAAAGACAAGAAGCTTCTATTTGTGGAGTAAGAGGAGCCAGTGGGTTAGGAAGCAAGAAGGGGGATGAGTGTCAGAATGATGATCCATGAAGATTTTAGCAGCAGCAGCAGAAGCTTCTTGAAGGACGGGCATGTTTGTAGGCAGGAGGTTGCAGTAGTCATAATGGAAGGTGAGGTCCTGAGCACAATTTTTAGTGGTGTGGACAGAGAGCCAAGATCAAATCTTGGAGGGCTCATGAAGGACAAAGCAACAAGATTTCGATACAGCCTGGATGTGTGAATCAAGAGAGAGGTCTGAGTCAAAGATGACTCCAAGTTTACAGGCCTGAGGAACTAAGAGGGAGGACGGTGGTGGTTTCCATGATAATGAAGAATGGAGTGAGAGGAAGGTTTTTGGAGATGAAAAATCAAGTGTTCAGTTTTGTCCATGTTGAATTCAAATTGATGACTGGCCAGTTACGTGATGTCAGCAAGACAGGCCAAATCATACAACATTTTCGACTTTATTGTACACACGGTAAAGACAGCTGCTGAATTTTCTTCAATAAAACCATAGGCTCATGTTTAAAGACATAGTAATGGTTACTAAGATGAGTGCTTTCTTATATGATTATATATTATATGAAAGTACATTTTTGGCCTGAGTTACGGTACTGTATAACTAACATTGTGACTGTAATGACTGGAAAACTTTGTGGTGATAGATGATTTAAAAACTACTAATGTACTTAGCCTTTGTATTTTTGTTTAGTTTCCCTGCCTAGTACCTCTTCTTCTTTTGCAATTTATAATAGATTGCACATGCAGGTCCATAATTTTGAAAACATAGGGTTTAGGCATATCCAGTTATCATACATTAATGTGATATTATTCTTGACTGGTGAGGTGCAGAATCTGTGCTTAAACTTTAAAACATTAAAATTAGATAAAGCTGCAATGAAATATTTTTAGTGTCAGGTTAGTCACTCAAACCAGAGAATCTGTATTGCTCAATTACTATAATATACAGAGGTAAAGTAAGGGACAGATTTTTATGGACTGAAGTTGAATTAGGAGGTTTGCAGGCTGATTTCACTTGACTAGTAAAAAATATTGCTGAGACTGTATACCTATTTAGTTAACTAATAATTAAACTATTTTTGAAATTGCAGATGGTGACAGACTTGCCTGTTTTTAAGCTGAAATGTTGTGGTTGGCTATATAATGCTGTAATTTTCATGTTGCATTATGTCATTCTGTATTTCAGGGAAAGGTACACCTAGAGCTGAGACTGAGTGAAGTTATAACAGATACTGGTGTCATTTGCCATAAGCTTGCAACACGGTAAGATCTGAAATGTAACTATAGAACGATAACGGTAACTTGACAATGATTTGCACTTTTTAAAATTAGTAAAAATACTGTGTTATGAAGGAATATGTCAAATGGAAACAGTTTATAATACAGCATTTTTAAAAATTACTTTAAAGAACCAAATCACTTATTAAAATTGAATATTTTTGAGCTCTAAACTTTAAATCGCCTACTTCTTTATTTGAGATTTGCTCATCAATTTATAGGTTGCATTATGTTTTTTCCTGAAAAGACCCAAATATATGTTAGGTGGTTGTCTCTATTACTTTAAAATTTAAACAATCACTTATCTCAACTGTAGGTGCAGTATAAATATTAGAAACACCACAAAGGATATCATAAATGTCCTTGTACTTTAATAGGATTATAACCACCAAGTGCCTTCACAACATAACCTGCATAGTGACAGATCGTTACATAACGTGTATCGTGATCAAAAGTCCATCAGCAATTATAACAGCAAACTAACAATCAGCTACCCCAGTTCTCACCAACTTCTCCCTGGAAAAACCCAGAAGAAATGACTTTTGCAATAAATGCTCTGAGGCTAATAAGTTTGAGTTCTGTCAGACCCCAAAGCAAGTGAGTGGAGTGAGTTCCAAAATCCCTCTTAGATTATATTTACACTGGACCTGAAGTTGTAGTTTCTAGCTCAGGTAGATATACCTGCAATAGTTCAATCAAAGCTAGTGCACTAAAAATAAAAGAGTAGCTACAATGGGCAGGGCTAGCTGCCCCAAGTATGATCCCATCTGAAACCCTAGCTATGAACGCGGGCAGCTAGCATGTCCTGTTGCTTGGGCCACTTTGACTACATTTCTTTGTTTAGTGCACTAGCTCTGATTGAGACTGGAAATTATACCTCCAGCTCCCTAGAATACCCACAGAGAGCCCTTGTGAGTAATTCCCTGCGTTTTAAACCCAGGGACTGCTAGCTTGAATGCCTCTCCGGATTCCAACTGCTGCAGTATCACTCAGAGAAGCAATCTTTCAAATAGTCAGGGTCCAAACCACTTATGCTGTTGATGCTGTGAGAACTTTTTAGTGATAGCATCCGAGATCTTAACTGTCGTTATATTAGGGCAAACACAGATAATGAAAGAAACGCCAACTCCCTGCTTCCACTTAAGCCTGGATTTTTTTTTTTTAATAACTTTGCTGAAACCAGTCTTGTTGGGTTAATGGCCCAAATAAATGATTCATTTTATTGACATGAGAAAGGAGAGTGGTCTCTTCTTTAAACCTCTCAAATGTGTTTCGATGCTTGCTTTTCCTGAGGCGGAACTAAAGTGTGGTAGGATGGATTTTAAAAGGGCTGGCTCCATAACAAGTCTTTTTCCCAAGGAGGAAAAGCTCTTAACAAAATTAGCTGGCTTGAATGTGTATTTAGCAGAATATTTTTATCCTCTTTCAATGTTCTTCTCTTCATTTGCTCCCTCAATTTCTCACTTTTCAGTCCAACATGCAGCCTGCTTTCATCAGCTTATTCTCTTCCAGTCACCCTTGTCTTGTTTCCCCATTCACCCATTATTTACTTTTTTCACTTGGAGCTATAATCACAGATTCAATATTAATTAACCTAATGATTTGATTTAAAAGGCCCCGTTTATACTTTAGCTGTCAACCAGACTTATTACCGAACAGTGAAATGGTTGGCTTGAAATGTTAGTAACCATGGCAGCTGGGTGTTTTGCCCTTGCCAGGAGCCTAGGGCTAGCACATGGCTATCATCCTGTAAACATGCTGTAACAATGTTCTTTGCAACATAGACAGGACCTTACTCATGCCTGAGTGACCAGATTGGTTAATCCTTGTCCTTCCCAGCGCGGTCGGTAATAGGACATCCCAGAGTACGCTGCCCTAGGTGCTGCTATTGCCTTTTAGTGCATGTCTTTTGGCAATCAGGCCTATGCTGAGGGACTATGGGATAGCTGCCCAGATTTGCCCCCGCTTCCCCAATACATGGGTACAAACATGGTGAGGCAGCGATGTGTAAACTGACTGACACAGGTAGGTGCTTTGCATCAGATTTCCCTTCCATTCATCAGTGAAATCGGACCTTTAACATTGTAACAAGGTTACAATGGGAAATTGGTCATTGCCTTTCTACTTATTGTTCAGGTCTTGTACTACCAAGAAGCTGTATATATGTGAGGTATAAGCAGCAGCATCTTACATGCCAACAGGGGTATGGAATTTCCTTTCTAATATTCATCTGAGTGGACAAGTTTTAAACCCCTATTCAAATCTTTGTTTATGTGACCTTGGATTTAAGACTATTGCTTTTGTTGGACACTGAAAATATTTTAAATTGGTTTGTGAAGCATTCTGTAACCTTGATTCTCAAGGTATTGTTCAATAAATTGTATGTATTAGCTCAACATTCAGAAATCTTTAGTTCCTAACCTCTGAGCCCTTGATAACAGATCACAGCTCCCATGACCCAAACTACAATTTTAAAACCCACTGGCCCTCAAAACAAAACCTGTAAATAGGAATCTAAGGAAAGTTTTATTCTACTGATGGTCCTTCCCACTCTCCTGCTATTTGCTCTGTAACCGATCTGAGCATGCCATCCGTGCTCTGGCTGAGCCTTGGAAGTGCCCCAGTATGTTGTTCACTACTGTGAGTGGGCGTGGAGGTTTGGAGTTTAGAAGGGGAGGCAGTGAAGATGAGCATGTGGATAAAACACTTAAAATCCTTTGGTACAGTTTATGATGGCCGAACATGTCATTAGAGGAGGGAAAGAAAGCAAGTGCAGAAGGAAAGGAGAGATGATTAGATCAGAAACAACACTGCAAAATAGTCTGGAATTTTTCATGCAGTATCTTTTTAAATGATTGTTTTAGCTAGATATATAAAGCCCTTGCAGATTCCTGCTATGTGACTTTTCCACCAGCTGACTCCTCGCTCACTCAGGCACAATTTGATTCTAGCCATATAAGGAGAGAACACAGTAATTGCTTAACAAAGAAATCTCCTCCTATGATCTGTGTAGATGGAAAATGCCAGAGGAAGGACGATGGAGAGGGAAGGGAGGGTGGAACCTTCCTTTTATGAAATAGTTCATGAATGAAAAGTAGAGACTCAATGAAATAGAAGAATGGAACTACCATTATAGATCTGTCAAGGCTGTTGGCTTTGTTATGAATAGGACATGGAAGTGCTTAAAGCAAGGTTGAGATTGTACTTTTAGTCAGCAAATAAGATAAAGCTCTCACATGTGAAAGAGAACCTAAAATGATTACATCTGGCATTTTTAAGCAAATCACATTTTAAAGCTTTTCTCATGCCTTTTATTTCTTTTATTTCAGCTTTTTCTTTAGTGCTAATCATCATTTTGTATTATCCCTACACATGCTGTACAGTATTCTGCAATAGCCAGACTCTGTGAGATCAGATTGACACTCCAGGCTTTCTCATTTAACTCTTCATTTCCTGGCTTTTGTGGATTTAATTGAAACGCCAATGTTGTTTAACAGGATTGCTTGTAGTTTATTATTTTTAACAGTAGTATTTAGAAAATAGAAACTGTCCTGAAATAACTGGTTGGAGCTATTCTAGAAATACTCCTATATACTACATAGACCAGAACAA
Organism: Trachemys scripta elegans; assembly: GCF_013100865.1. NCBI lineage: Eukaryota > Metazoa > Chordata > Testudines > Emydidae > Trachemys > Trachemys scripta. Next base: position 237,349,157 of record NC_048298.1, read on the forward strand.
TCCAGATTTTCAGTTTCCCAGGAGACGAAAGGCTGCATCCAGTGGGCCAAATTTTCAAAAACATTTGTGATGTGAGCAAACTTTCTGTACCCCCAACAGTGCCTGTTGTCAAAAGACAAATACATGTTTGTGCCGGCAGACTGAAAATTAGGCTTGGCCAGAGACCTGATGTACCCTTTTTACCCACTGAGACAAACCCACTGGCACGAGGAAATAAAGATCAGTCTCTTGTCAACACACCTCATGTCCGTCCCCTGTTACACTTGCCTTCTGCCTTTGTGCGCATTGCCACTGCCGCCACCTCTAGTTTTCCCGGGCCTGAAAGCAGCTGGGGCCTTGGTCTGCTGGAACACACCATGAGCATCAAGCTGGACAGGTGCATTTTATCTAAATAAAATGTCAATGAAATGGATCATTAGAAGTGCTATGCACTGAATATTTAAACAGTAGGGAAAGAAAATAAAACCCATAAAGCACTTTAGGCTTTCTTAGCTTCTGCAAAGGAAACAAAGAAAACGTGTAACTTCTCCCCTGGAAGCATTCAATGCTGTCATTTAGCCCTAAACCACTAAGCTGTTGTGGTTTATCAGCGTTCGGTGGTGGCTCTGGCAACTGCCACCACACAATCTCCCAGGCTGGATCTCTGTCACAGAGATTAGAAGGAGAAGCATTAGTGGATTAGAAAAATACAGATTCAGACACTGTGCTAGGCTGGCGGTGTCCCCAGTCGCTTTCCCTCTAAATGAATAAGAACTCTAACTTATGCTCCCATGCTGCTCTAGGGAGTTATTCATCACCCCACTGTGGACTTGCAGTGGGCTCTGAAGGAACTGGCTTTGTTTGAGGGAGTTTTCAGCCAGCATCTTGCTCCCTCCTAATCCAACCCTCAGAGACCTAAACCATAGGTTCATCCTATAAAGAGAGTGTGAGGCTGCAGCCCATTCAGCTATGACCCTGGCCTGCGTGCATAGTGCAGACTCACTCCCCCAATGAAAAATAAAACATGCATAAGGCTGTGTGGCCTGCTCCGTTCATGTCACATTAATATGTACTAACTACTGTTGTACACACATTGCACAGCACTGTATGCCAGGCAAAAAGTGTGTGCGCGTGCAATAGATCCTGGCATTCCTCACTCCCTTTCCCTCCCCTTCAAAAATCTCTGGCCCCTTCCCCCTCTCCCCCCACACACACACACAACAGTCCCTGTTCCTCAGCACACATTTAGTTGCCGTTTTTTCCCTGTTGGCAGTGGCTGGCCCAGTGGCCGTCGAAAGGAGGATTGGAGAACTTCTTTTTGTCTGCCTGTCCAGAACTTTGAGGAGCATGTGTGCAACCAAGTCCCATAAGCACATCCTATTCTGTTCTGGAAAAAGGTGGTGTGCACTTGTCCCTGAGGCTATGCCTCTTCACCACCACTTAGTGTGCACAGGTGTCTGGCTGCATGCAGAGCCTCTTTGAAAATCCCATATGCCAACACCTCTTGTTTGCTTCAGGAAATACAGAGGCTATAGGACTCAGTATATGATACTCCAGTTTGGTCCAAGTGGCCTTTCTCCTTGATCAAACAGTTCAATGGCGCATTCTGGGACCTGGAGTTATGTCCATCTGCATCTTAATAGAGGAGGGGGGCAGTAGGTTCCATTGTAGACATACATGAGCCTCACTTTGGCCACACCAGTAGAGACAGTCAAAAGTAATACTTCTGACTTCAAAGGTTCCAATGGGAATTAGGCATTTAAGTCTCATTGAAGCTGCATGGGAGCTAGTTTCCCAGCTCCCTTTGGCTTCTTTGAAAATCCCAGCCCATGTCTGTAATTATTTATTTAAATGTCTGTATTTATTCAGCGTCCCCAGATTGCTCCTTCAAGTGTTAACATTCATCATGCCTTGTCTCTTAAGTTAAAAAAGCCTGAAAACATCTGTTCTTGGAAAGCTTTTTCTTCTGCTTCTTTTGTTCTTTTCCAACAACAAATTTGTACAGCTGAGTTGTAGCTCATGAAGTGTGTTTATAAATGACAATGCTGACAGACTTAACTTGTGTGGCATTAGCAGCCACGGCTGCTTTTTATATATAGCAATAACAAAGTCTTCCAATGACTAACTCAGAGATCTGCAAATCCATTAGTAATGCTCAAGTTTGGTTGGTAAATTAAGCATTTATAACCATGGTGTGGAGGCTTTCTGCATTAATTTATGAATGCTATATGTGCTCTGTGATTGTCTGAGCGCTATAGGGGATAGATTCTGACTGACTATATGGAGCTAAGGCCTGGTTGCACTTAAAAATTAGATCAACCTAGCTACGTTGCCCAGGTTGTGAAAAATTTTGCACCCTGAGCTTCGAAGTTAGGGCAACCTAACTCACAGTGTAGAGGCGGCTAGGTCAATGGAAAAATTCTTCCATCTACTTAGCTCCTACCTCTTGGACAGGTGGATTAACCCCTTCCATCAAGGTAGGAAGCATCTCCACAACAGCACTACAGCAGCCAGGGGCGGCTCTAGCTTTTTTGCCTCCCCAAGCACGGCAGGCAGGCTGCCTTTGGCGGCATGCCTGTAGGCGGTCCCGTGGCTTTGGCATACCCACCGCCGAATTGCCGCCGAATCCACGGGACTGGCGGACCTCCCGCAGGCATGCCACCAAAGGCAGCCTGCCTGCCGCCCTCACAGGGACCAGCAGGGCGCCCCCCACGGCTTGCTGCCCCAGGCACGCGCTTGGAGCGCTGGTGCCCGGAGCCGCCCCTGACAGCAGCACAACTGCAGCACTGAAGCTGTGCTGCTGTAGTGTAGACGTACCCTAAATCAAAAGAGTCTGTTAGGAAAAACAAGCAGGAAATGAGACAGTGACTAGAGATAAGACACCTCTGGGGCAAACACTTCAAAGGTCGTTAAGAGACTTATGGCTGGGCTATTAATTGGGGAGGTCCCACCTGCTGTGGCTGAACCAAAGTTAAAAGGCTTATTTTGCCAGGGCTGGGGGTGGGGGTGTCTAAGATCAAAAGGATACTAACCGGTCATAAAGTCCCTCTCTAGAGAGCAACATCGTGGTGGGATCAGTTGTCAGGCACAGTGTGGGGAAACAGGCGGAGACACAGAGAGGCTCCAGAAGGGAGTCTAAAGAAATTGGGCTACCTGGCTATCATGGAGGGTAAGCTGCAGATAGATATCCCTGCACATAGACTGTTCTTGTTCTCTTGTGCTCTGTAGTGTTCCTACTAAGAAGGAATGATACTTTATTCTGAAAAAGTTTTATGGTTGCTGTACCATTGGTCACAGCTGCCAAGGGCAAAACTGCGGGTAAAGAAGCTAAGACAGATCTGCTGAGGTAATCACAGTTAGCACACAAGTCCTGGTCTGAGTGGCAGAATTGCATGATTCTACCCTGAGAGAGGTGACAGCTTGAGACTTGTCACCTGTGGGGATGTACTCTAAGACCCAGAGAGGGGACTGCAGTGCAGCTAGCCTGGTAACTGTGACACATGGTATTTTAGTGCTTTTAAGTAAAATTAAAACACCTCCCATTCATCCAAATGCTTCCTTTTATTAATAAGCATTAGTTCCTCCTTTTATGGGTTGTGGCATGACTAATTTGCTTTCATACAAATACCTATCTTTGTCAGATACTAGGACAAGTAATGTGACTGTAAAATCTGGGTTTAATTAAAAAGAAGACTTGGAGCTGAATGTCATCTGTGTATCAATGACACTGCAGGCTCAAATGTGTCTGTTTCCTCTAGAGGCTTTATTTGCACATTGACAGATGTAAAAACGGGGAGCCCAGCCTTCAGGGAGGACAGCTACTCAAAATTTGATATAACAAAACTTTATATGCTTTATATATGGGTCACTAGAACAGGAAATAACAATATTATCTTTCTAGTTTTCCATTGGATAGTTATTTTTTTTAAGTGTCATTGCTAGAGCATGAATATTAGTTTAAAAAACAATGCCAGACTGCAATTACTTAGGAATGTGGGAAGTAGATACTGTAGGATATATCGATACATACACTTTTTATTCTCTCAAATAAATTGCCACTATGAGTCATGCAGGCATACAGTGCACAGCAAATCCATTCTGAGCTCACTTTCTCAGGGTCAAATAAAGTCTATTTTCCTACATAAGATTTGAGCTGAATCAGTACAAAAATAATGGTGATGCCGAATGGGACGTAGCCAGGTTAATGCGTGCATCACTCAGTGCTCCTAGCCGCATTTGCAAGGATTTTGTCTTTTGTCTGTATCCACTAAAAACTACTAATAACATAAAGCAATCTCAGGGTTTCACTTTCAATAAACGTAAGCATCCATTAAAATGTGTCACAACCTTCCCTTTCATGAGAGCATGCCCTACATCAGTGCTCCACCGACCTCTGGGGTTCCACAGACTATGTCTAAGGGGTCTGTGAAAAGTGACTATGGAAAATAAAGTTTCAGATCCCAGAACAGGCATTCAGTTTTTCTGATTAATCAAAAGTATGTCCGTACCCCCACCTACAGGTCATAGTCCAAAAGTGTTGTCATTACCATAGAAGCCCACAATTTATTGCCCTTTCTCATACTGCTTCAAATGCCATGTGTAACATTATATTTGAATTCTATTCAGTCAGCCTTCAGTTTAAGACTTCTATGGTAGGGGTCCGCAGACCACAGTTTGACTTTCCAAAGGGGTCCGCACCTCCGTTTGAAATTTTTTAGGGGTCCGCAAATGAAAAAAGATTGAAAACTACAGCCCTACATCAAAATATGCCTTTTTCTTTCATTTTGCTGCAGAACTGCACCTTGGGCTTGTTTTTAATCTTGTGTGTTTCATAACCAATTGAAAAAAACACTTGATCTGAGATTAAACCAGATAGCATCTGGTGTCTGACAGTGCAGAACTGAAGTACTGTGAAAGAAGTCCTTTCCAATCCAAGCTATGCGGGATAGAATATGGAGCTGGAGGAGAAATGCACATCCATAGTAAGATAAGGGCAGGTCTACACTAACCCCCCAATTCGAACTAAGGTACGCAACTTCAGCTATGTGAATAACGTAACTGAAGTTCGAAGTACCTTAGTTCGAACTTACCTCGGTCCAGACGCGGCAGGCAGGCTCCCCCGTCGACTTCGCGTACTCCTCTCACCGAGCTGGAGTACCGCAGTCGACGGCGAGCACTTCCGGGTTCGACTTACCTCGTCCAGACAAGACGCAATAAGTCGAACCCAGAAGTTCGATTTGCTTGCCGCTGAACTACCGGGTAAGTGTAGACCTATCCTAAGAGTTTTCTTCCCTGCCACCCAGCCAAGCCCTCTCCTTCCCTTTTCTATCGTCCCTGAAAGCTCCACCATCTTGCCCATTCTGCAGGTTGAATTAAATTCATGCTCCTCATCCTCTCCCTCCAGGCTTCCCACCCCTACTTTTATCTCGTCTCTCATTTCCTCCTGTTGCCTGTGCTCTTGCCAAGCCTCCAATCTAGTGTCAATCTTCCTTTTCCCAGTTTTGTATCCAGTCCTCCTTCGATGCCACCCCCTTATGCTTGAAACTCTTTCCTTTTCCTTACATTCCAGGCAAACATCCTCTTATTCATAACCCTAATTAAAAGTACACTGCTTCTGTTAGGCCTTTCAGCAATAATCCACCCCAAGCAGAGACTATTTTAAAGCCTGCACCATGGTGAGATCAAGCCATCATCTGAACGGCTTGTGCATTATGTGTAAGGCTGCATTTGGAGTGCTAGACAGGAACTGGTCTATTCTAAGGCAGTCTATTTCAACACTAAGTGCCAATGTTATTTAAATAACTTGAGTGTGCTTCCTGTTCTATGCAGTAGTTAACATATTCAGAGTTAATAAATGAAAGTTGAATAACTCATGCATAAATCCTTTTAAGAATAAATTAAATGTAATCTCTGAAGTTATTCGGGGTGATAGGAATAGTTTATTGGGAGTGGAGGAGGGTTAATAGTTCAAATGCTAAGGCAGCCATGTTTGCTATTGATACTTGAACCGGAGAGTTCTGAGGGCAGTAGCTTGCCAGAGCACTTGTCTTTGCATAATCTCTCTAGGTTTTGCTGAGAAATAGCTCTATAAGGATTACACACTTCTTTGGCTATCTAGAATTAAGGAGTTTGCATACATACAGTTACTGAGAAGTAGTCATACATGACTCAGTGCCAATCACAGTGGAGGGAACTGCATAAGTACATGTGAAGTTATGGGTCAATAATTGCACAGCATCCTTTCACTCTCAGACAATTCTGCTGTAATAATTGGAAATAGCCAGGAAAGGGAAAGTTATGCAAAAGAAATCACTTTATTTCACATTTCCAGTTTGCAGCTCATCAACAGAAATGATGCAAATCGGACTAAATCAAAATATGATGTAAGCCCAGAATATTGCATTTTTGTGTATTAATGCACAGTTCAGTATGTAAAAGGAGAAAAGTACAATTAACTGTGTAGAATCAGAAATCCCATTAACATTAATGTTTGTACAAAACAGTTGTGGTGTTTTGCCATTCAGTTTTACATATTAACTTATTTAGGGGTGGGGAATTTCAGCCATGTGTTCCCCCTCCTTCTTCCAACCCACCTCCTCATTAAAGTTGGAGATAGACCGATTGGTTTTCAGCAGTACCATTCCTACTGTACTGTGTGTGTGTCATGGGAAAGGACATTTGAATAGTGTACCTCTGCCGGAGATCTCTGTGATGCCTTTAAGATACAGCCCTATGTTGAGAGCAGTGTAGAACAACACCATGCTTTGAGAAGCACTGAGAGGCAGAATGCTAGTCAGAGCCCTTGCTGTGAAGAGCAGACTCCCTCATGCATGTCGGGCCTGCTTGGCCCTTATTCACAGACTGCAAGTTAAGCTGCTTGCACCCTACCCATTGTACACTTATGTAGTACTAAGGACACTGTGGTCTAGAATGTGGCCACTACTAAAAATCCTATCCAAAACTTCAGTAGAAAGCAAGGAAAATGTAGGATGCTGTCACTGAAAATCAGTTTTTTAGTATCGTTTGTTACTTCTGTGTTTTACAGTTTGTAAGTGAAAAGACCGCTACTTTACAAATTGAGTCATGTGTGCAGTTTTCTTTTGCCACTCATTACTGAAAATATACTGAGTTGCTGTATCCTTTACCTGCAGTTTGTGTCATAACTAATGGCAAGTAAAGGGATCTTTTGAATTCCTTTTGCGTGTAGGTAGTTAGAAATGTGTTATGAACCCATTTAAAGAGCAGACCTGCATCAAATAGCTCTTTAATGTGTGCAATATATAACATAATGCAGCTAGGCAATTTAATCCTGGAAAAATTGTAATGTGGTTATTTTCACAGCTTCACCAGCACGTACCATGTTTATTGTTTTAATGGAACTCTCACAGGAGCAATGTTATGGGATATGATCCAACTTAAAAAACAAACTTTTCCCTGAAAATCGTTTACTTTTAGTGAAGTCATGTATAAAAGTATAATTAGGCAGGCCAAAAAAAGAATTTCAAGAGCAACTACCTAAAGACACAGACAATTTTTAAAGGCCATTAGAAGCAGGAAGCCTGCCTGTTAGTGGTGCCATTGGATAATCAAGGGACTAAAGGAAGACTCGAGGAAGACAAGGCTGTTGCGGAGAAGCGAAATGAATTCTTTGCATCAGTCTTTGCTGCAGAGGATGCGAGGGAGATTTCCACACCTGAGCCATCCTTTTTAGGTGACAGATCTGATGAGCTGTCCCAGATTGAGGTGTCAGTAGAGGTGGTTTTGGAACAAATTGATAAATTTAAACATTAGTAAGTCACCAGGACCAGATGGTATTCACCCAAGAGTTCTGAAGGAGCTGAAATATGAAATCGCAGAACTACTAATCATGATATGTAACCTGCTGCTTAAATCAGCCTCTGTACCAGATGATTGGCATATAGCTAATGTAATGCTGATTTAAAAAAAAAAATTTTTTTTTAAAAGTTCCCAGAAGTGATCCCGGCAATTACAGGCTGGTAAGTCTAATTTCAGTACAAGGCAAATTGGCTGAAACTTTAGTAAAAGAACAGAATTATCAGATAATTAGATGAACACGATTTGTTGGGGAAGAATCAACACAGCTTCTGTAAAAGAAAATCATGCCTCACTAATCTATTCAAATTCTTTGTGGGAGTCAAGAAGCATTTGGACAATGGTGATACAGTTGATATAGTGTACTTGGGCTTTTTACAAGGTCCCACACTAAAGACTCTTAAGCAAGCAGTCATGAGATAAGAAGGAAGGTCATGGATCAGTAACTTGTTAAAAGTTAGGAAACAAAAGAGTAGGAATAAGTGGTCGGTTTTCGCTGTGCAGAGAAGTAAATATCAGAGTCCCCCAAGAATCTGTACTGGGACCAGTGCTGTTCAACATATCCATAAATGATCTGAAAAAGAGGGTAAACAGTATGGTGGCAAAGTTTGCAGACGATACTAAACTACTCTAGATCGGTAAGACCAAAGCTGACTGTGAAGAGTTAAAAACAAATCTCAGAAAACTGGGTGACTGGACAACAAAATGGCAGATGAAATTCAGTGTTGATGAATGCAGAGTAATGCACATTAGAAAACATAATCCCAACTATAAATACAAAATGATGAGGCCTTACCACTCAAGAAAAGGATCTTGGAGTCATTGTGGATAATTCTCTGAAAACATCTGCCCAATGTTCAGTGCCAGTCAAAAAAGTTTAACAGAATGTTAGGAACCAGTAGGAAAGGGATACATAATAAGATAAAAAAGATCATTATGCTACTATATAAATCTATGGTATGCCCATACCCAGAGCCAGATTTACAGTGAAACACAGGGTGCCGTGGCACGGGGCCCCCCCAATGACAGAGGGCCCCAGGGCCAGGCAGTTGCGGGGGCAGAAGCTTAGTCCTGCTGGCTCCTGCTGCAGGCTCTGCCCCACTGGCAGCCAAGCTCCCACCTCCTCCCGTGAGCGTGCTGTGTCCCCGCCCCTCCCCCACAGGGCTTTCTCCACTGCCAAACAGCTGTTTGCTGGTGCTCAGGTCGCTCCAGGAGGGAGTGGGAGGAGCGGGGCCGCACATCCCCCCCAGCCCCCTGCTGTGAGCTGCTCAGGGCAATGGGCTGGGGTGGGGCAGGGGGCTGGGAGCACCCCCACGACCCCAGCCACACCCCCAACCCCCTGTCCTGACTCCTGCACCCCCTCACACACCCCAGCTCCCTGCCCTCCCTGACTCCTGCACCATTCCACATCCGCACCCCCACTTTGAGCACCAAACGGGAGCTCTTGCACCCCTCCCCCACATTCCCACCTGCACTCCAAGCACCAAATGGGAGCTGACCCTGGTAAGTGTTCCACACCCCAACCTTCTGCCCCAACCCTGAGCCCCCTCCTGCATCCTAACTCCCGGAAAGACCCTGCATCCCAGCCCACTCCTGCACCCTAACTCCTTCCTAGACCTTGTACTCCCAGCCTTGACTCCTGCACCCTCCACATCCCCATCTGCACCCCTCGCACCAAACCAACCCTCTGTCCCAGCCCTGAGCTCCCTCCCACACCCTAACTCCTGGCCAGACCCTGCACCCCAACCCCCAGCCTGCTCCTGCACCCTAACTTCCTCTCAGACCCTGCACCTCCAGCCCTAAGCCCCATCCTGCACCATAAGTCCTGGCCAGACCCCGCACCCCAACGCTTTTTTACCTTTATTTAAAAAAAAAGGCGCTTTTCAAGTGGTCTGTGGAAAAATAAGTTAGACTACAAAAACAATCAAGGGTACCTCACTTTATTTTCATTTACTTCCTATTATAGAAGGAAGATAAAGAATGAAAAACGGGGGTGGGGGGGGAGATAAGAGAGAATGTTCTTTTTCTTGGCTGGGTCCCAAGGAGGGGCCCCAAAAATGAAACTGAGCACAGGGCCCCACTAACTGTAAATCCACCACTGCCCATACCTTGGCAGTTCTGGTCACCCTATATCAAAAAAGATGTATTCAAATTGGAAAAAGTACCGAGAAGAGCAAGAGAAATGATTAGGGGTATGGAACAACTTCCATATGAGGAGAGATTAAAAAGACTGGGACTGTTCAGTTTACAAAAGAGACGACTAAGGGGGGGGAGGTTTCCTACAAAATCATGAATGGTGTGGAGAAAGTGAATAAGGAAGTGTTATTTACTACTTCACATAACCAGGGCCAGGAGTCATGCAGTGAAATTAATGGGCAGCAGATTTAAAACTAGCATAAGGAAGTACTTTTTCACAGTGCACAGTCAGCATGTCCAACTCATTGCCAAAGGATGGTGTAAAGGCCAAGACTATAACAGGGTTCAAAAAAAGAATTAGATAAGTTCGTGGAGGATAGGTCACTCAATGGCTATTAGCCACGATGGTCAGAGAAGCAATCCCGTGCTCTGGGTGTCCCTAGGCCTCTGACTGCCAGATGCTGGGACTGGACAACAGCAAATAGATCACTCAATAATTTTGCTGTTCTGTTCTTTCCCTCTGAAGCATTTGACACTGGCCACTGTTAGAAGACCAGATATTGGGCTAGATGGACCATTGGTCTGACCCAGTATGGCCAGTCTTAGGGTACATCTACACTACAGGGGGGAGTCGATTTAAGATACGCAAATTCAGCTACGTGAATAGCGTAGCTGAATTCGACGTATCGCAGCCGACTTACCCCGTTGTGAGGACGGCGGCAAAATCGACTTCTGCGGCTTTCTGTCGGCGGCGCTTACTACCACCTCCGCTGGTGGAGTAAGAGCGCCGATTCGGGGATCGATTGTTGCGTCCCGATGGGACGCGATAAATCGATCCCCAAGAGGTCGATTTCTACCCGCCGATTCAGGCGGGTAGTATAGACCTAGCCTTAGGTTCTTATCTACTCTTCTTAGAAGTAACACCTAAAATTACTATAAATAAAAGAGATCAGAGAGAAAAGCTTGGATATCTTTCTAAAAGATATGGTCTAGCTCAAACAGAAGTTATGAGTTTGATGCAGAAATTATCGGGTGAGGGTTTTGGTTCATGTAATGCAGGAGGTCAGACTAGATGAAAACATAGTTCCTTCTAGTGAGTTAGTTATAAAGTGCATAATATATCTGAAGCCTTAAAAATTTCATTAATATGAACATGGATCTGAGCTGCTTGTATAATAACTGAAATTATGCAGCTAATATAGGATATAAATTAGGTCTGGTTATACCAGATTAGCTGCTTGATCATGCCCTAATTTGAATGGTGTTTTTGAAATGTTTTCTTAAAATATTTAAATAACCAAAGAACATAAATAATCCAAAAAGTCTTATATTACATTGTCTTTCACTCCAAAAAGATCTCAAAGTGCTTTATAAAGCTGCACAGAACAGGGAATATGCAAAAATCACTTCATTCACAAATGAAGTACATCCTCCTATGGGTTGGAACATGGTGGCTTTTAAGTGGGCTCAGATGAAGTCAATGCCCTTTTAGGGCAGAAGCAAAATAGAATATTGTATCCAACTGGAAACTTGTTCAATGGAATGTTGACATTTCAAGTTGGCCAGGACACAATACCCTTACTTTTGTTGTGGGGGAAATGCCATGGAATGTCTAACAACCCCAACTGGTCAAGACATTTAATGTCTTATTTGAAAGACTGAGTATCCAACTGCAGACTGCTCCCTGGCACTGTGCTAGGGCAGTGCTTTGGTAGCCGCTTAGAGGGGAGAAGAGCCAATTAGCAAATCATGAACACTATTCCCTGCAGCACCCATGTTGAGAGCATTTGAAAAATAAGGGACATCAGGCAGGGTCAGCCTATGTGGGCATTTCTGCAGTACCTGAACAATTATTTTACTTCTAATATTTAAATCCGTGTTTGTCCAGTTGTAATGCAGGAAGATGCAATAATAGGAAAGCTTTACTTCTAGTGGAAGCTTTTTGTGTTTGGAACCATTCCTTTTAGCTTTTCCATGGTGTGACATGACTTGATGTGTCCTTTTCTGATGTCTGCTAGTAGTGCCTTCTTGTACGTATGTACAATGTGCATCTTCCAGTCATAGAGCAGGAGACGGTATAAAAAAATCTCCAGGAGATATGGCTCTTCTCAAGTGCCCTTATAAATGGACTGACCTATCAGTTTGGAGCCTAGCTCTGTATTCTAGACCAGTAGTGCAACTGAGAATGTTCAGAAACATGCAGCTCACTGTCATTTACCAGATATAGAAAGTGGGATAATAGGAGCTGTGGAAAGTGCTGGGAGAGGGGAACAAAATATGTAATTCAGCATTCTGTGACTGGTGAAAATTTCCTAAATTTAGTGGTTTATGAATCCTGTTTAGCCTGTATTTCTGTAAAGCCAAGCATATTGAGGATTTTTTTTAGAGTTAATTTCATGGGAAAATGTATTAAAACTGTGCAGGTTTTGTCTGTGTGGGGTTCTTGTTTGGAAGGAAAGTCTTACTTCTGGTCCTATGAATACTGTGAATTAAGCAGAACTTTACAAACCTGATCCACTTTGAACTGTCAGAGCAGTGAAAGAAGATTGCGCAATTTCACTTTCTGTTTTTTGTGCATTAACTCAGTCCCACTAAACTATGGGTTACTTTTTATTATTATTATTATTATTTTTTACTTTCCTAATGTTATTACAGATCTGCTATCTACTTTCAAGAGAATGGGTACCTGGGATTATACTGTTGAATGTCAATTACAATGGTATTTTCCTGATGTGCTACATTTTGGGTGGGTTTTTTGTTTGTTTTGTTTTTTAATACAGTTTCTAACAATCCCAGTCTGTAATGTAGGGTTGAGTCATCCTGAAATTCTCTCATTAATTACCTGCTGAGTTGCAGCATATTGTTTTATAACAAGGAGGTGTGTTTCTGGGGGCTTTTTTGGGTTACTTTCTGATTAAGAAGGCATAAAATCCCTTTTTTGTGTCAACTTTGACACACATTGTATTAGTTTTGAGAGGAGAATGGGCAAGTGTTATATAGTTTGCCTGCATTACTCTGAGAAGTCATAAAACATAGTAGGTTATTATTGTCATCAGCTTTAAGTATTGCTGATGAATCAGTTCAATTTGCATGCATTAATGAAAGTATTGCATCTAACTAGAGATCAGTCCCCTTTAATAATACAAAGTTGTTAATCAAGATCAGTGTCTCGCTAATTACTAGGGCTGTCAATCACAGTTAACTCATGCAATTAACTCAAAAATTAATCACAATTTAAAAAATTAATCTTGATTAATCACAGTTTTAATTGCACTGTTAAACAATAGAATACCAATTGAAATGTATTAAATATTTTGGATGTTTTTTCTACATTTTCACATATATTGTATTCTGTGTTGTAATTGAAATCAAATTGTATATTATTTTTATTACAAATATTTGCACTGTAAAAATGATAAAATAAATAGTATTTTTCAATTCACCTCATATTGTAGTGCAATCTCTTTGTTGTGAAAGTACAATTTACAATTGTAGGGTTTTGTTTGTTTTGTTTTGTTACATAACTGCATTCAAAAACAAAACAATGTAGAACTTCAGAGCCTACAAGTCCACTCAGGCCTACTTCTGTTCAGTCAATCACTAAGAGGAACAAGCTTGTTTGCATTTGTTGCCCTCTTCTTATTTACAGTGTCACCACAAAGTGAGAACTAGGGTGACCAGATGTCCCGATTTTATAGGGACAGTCCTGATATTTGGGGCTTTTTCTTATACAGGCACCTATTACCCCGCGCCCCCGTCCTGATTTTTTACACTTTCTATCTGGTCACCCTAATGAGAACAGGCATTTGCATGGTACTTTTGTAGCCAGCATTACAAGATATTTATGTGCCAGGTATGCTAAACCTTTGTATGCCCCTTCATTCTTCGGCCACCATTCCAGAGGACATGCTTCCATGCTGATGACACTTGTTAAAAAAATGTGTTAATTAAATTTGTGACTGAACTCCTTGGGGGAGAATTGTATGTCCCCTGCTCCATTTTACCCACATTCTGCCATATATTTCGTGTTATAGCAGTCTCAGATGATGACCCAGCACGTTGTTCATTTTAAGGACACTTTCACTGCAGATTTCACAAAATGCAAAGAAGGTACCAATGTGAGATTTCTAAAGATAGCTACAGCACTCAACCCAAGGTTTAAGAATCTGAAATGCCTTTCAAAATCTGAGAGGGACGAGGTAGGGGGCATGCTTTCAGAAGTCTTAAAAGAGCAACACTCTGATGTGGAAACTACAGAACCCGAACCACCAAAAAAAGAAATCAACCTTCTGCTGGTGGCATCTGACTCAGATAATGAAAGCAAGCATGCATTGGTCTGCACTGCTTTGGCTGGCTATCAAGCAGAACCCGTCATCAGCATGGACACATGTCCACTGGAATGGTGGTTGAAGCACAAAAGGACATATGAATCTTTAGCGCATCTGGCACATAAATATCTTGTGATGCCACCTACCATAGTACCATGAGGAAGAAACTTGTTTGTCTGAGCAATTGGCTGAACAAGAAGTAAGACTGAGTGGATTTGCAGGCTCTAAAATTTTACGTTGTTTCATTTTTGGATTCAAGTTTTTTTGTACATAATTCTACATTTTTAAGTTCAACTTTCATGATAAAGAGATTGCACTACAGTACTTGTATTAGGTGAATTGAAAAATACTCTTATTTTTTACAGTGAAAATACTTGTAATAAAAAAATATAAAGTGAGCACTGTACACTTTGTATTTTGTTATAATTGAAATCTATATATTTGAAAATATAGAAATCATCCAAAAAATGATAATAAATGGTA